>NW_028250287.1:0-22000 GCF_964263255.1 Lissotriton vulgaris | reverse complement strand
GTAAAACTAGCTAAAATGTGCCTGGCTGCTCTTCACTGAAAAGCTCATTCTGAGTACATTTTTGGCATACGTTTGCTCCTGCCGGGTCAGCTGAGCAGCGAATTTCAATTTAACCACCTGCTATCATGAGAGACCTCAGGGCTGCATGTTTTGAGCCCAGTACTGATCCTGAAAAGCATTTCCAACCCCACTTACAAGTAAAACTAGCTAAAATGTAGCTGGCTGCTAATCACTGAAAAGCTCATTCTGAGTACATTTTTAGCATACGTTTGCTCCTGCCGGGTCAGCTGAGCAGCGAATTTCTATTTAACCACCTGCTATCATGAGAGACCTCAGGGCTGCATGTTTTGAGCCCAGTACTGATCCTGAAAAGCGTTTCCAACCCCACTTACAAGTAAAACTAGCTAAAATGTGCCTGGCTGCTATTCACTGAAAAGCTCATTCTGTGTACATTTTTGGCATACGTTTGCTCCTACCGGGTCAGCTGAGCAGCGAATTTCTATTTAACCATCTGCTTTCATGAGAGACCTCAGGGCTGCATGTTTTGAGCCCAGTACTGAGCCTGAAAAGCATTTCCAACCCCACTTACAAGTAAAACTAGCTAAAATGTGCCTGGCTTCTCTTCACTGAAAAGCTCATTCTGAGTACATTTTTAGCATACGTTTGCTCCTGCCGGGTCAGCTGAGCAGCGAATTTCTATTTAACCACCTGCTATCATGAGAGACCTCAGGGCTGCATGTTTTGAGCCCAGTACTGATCCTGAAAAGCGTTTCCAACCCCACTTACAAGTAAAACTAGCTAAAATGTGCCTGGCTTCTCTTCACTGAAAAGCTCATTCTGTGTACATTTTTAGCATACGTTTGCTCCTGCCGGGTCAGCTGAGCAGCGAATTTCTATTTAACCACCTGCTATCATGAGAGACCTCAGGGCTGCATGTTTTGAGCCCAGTACTGATCCTGAAAAGCGTTTCCAACCCCACTTACAAGTAAAACTAGCTAAAATGTGCCTGGCTTCTCTTCACTGAAAAGCTCATTCTGAGTACATTTTTAGCATACGTTTGCTCCTGCCAGGTCAGCTGAGCAGTGAATTTCTATTTAACCACCTGCTATCATGAGAGACCTCAGGGCTGCATGTTTTGAGCCCAGTACTGATCCTGAAAAGCGTTTCCAACCCCACTTACAAGTAAAACTAGCTAAAATGTGCCTGGCTGCTATTCACTGAAAAGCTCATTCTGTGTACATTTTTGGCATACGTTTGCTCCTGCCTGGTCAGCTGAGCAGCGAATTTCTATTTAACCACCTGCTTTCATGAGAGACCTCAGGGCTGCATGTTTTGAGCCCAGTACTGATCCTGAAAAGCGTTTCCAACCCCACTTACAAGTAAAACTATCTAAAATGTGCCTGGCTGCTTTTCACTGAAAAGCTCATTCTGTGTACATTTTTAGCATACGTTTGCTCCTGCCGGGTCAGCTGAGCAACGAATTTCTATTTAACCACCTGCTATCATGAGAGACCTCAGGGCTGCATGTTTTGAGCCCAGTATAGATCCTGAAAAGCGTTTCCAACCCCACTTACAAGTAAAACTAGCTAAAATGGGCCTGGCTTCTCTTCACTGAAAAGCTCATTCTGAGTACATTTTTAGCATACGTTTGCTCCTGCCGGGTCAGCTGAGCAGCGAATTTCTATTTACCAACCTGCTATCATGAGAGACCTCAGGGCTGCATGTTTTGAGCCCAGTACTGATCCTGAAAAGCGTTTCCAACCCCACTTACAAGTAAAACTAGCTAAAATGTGCCTGGCTGCTATTCACTGAAAAGCTCATTCTGTGTACATTTTTGGCATACGTTTGCTCCTACCGGGTCAGCTGAGCAGCGAATTTCTATTTAACCACCTGCTATCATGAGAGACCTCAGGGCTGCTTGTTTTGAGCCCAGTACTGATCCTGAAAAGCATTTCCAACCCCACTTACAAGTAAAACTAGCTAAAATGTGCCTGGCTGCTATTCACTGAAAAGCTCATTCTGTGTACATTTTTGGCATACGTTTGCTCCTACCGGGTCAGCTGAGCAGCGAATTTCTACTTAACCACCTGCTTTCATGAGAGACCTCAGGGCTGCATGTTTTGAGCCCAGTACTGAGCCTGAAAAGCATTTCCAACCCCACTTACAAATAAAACTATCTAAAATGTGCCTAGCTTCTCTTCACTGAAAAGCTCATTCTGAGTACATTTTTAGCATACGTTTGCTCCTGCCGGGTCAGCTGAGCAGCGAATTTCTGTTTAACCACCTGCTATCATGAGAGACCTCAGGGCTGCATGTTTTGAGCCCAGTACTGATCCTGAAAAGCGTTTCCAACCCCACTTACAAGTAAAACTAGCTAAAATGTGCCTGGCTGCTATTCACTGAAAAGCTCATTCTGTGTACATTTTTGGCATACGTTTGCTCCTACCGGGTCAGCTAAGCAGCAAATTTCTTTTTAACCATCTGCTTTCATGAGAGACCTCAGGGCTGCATGTTTTGAGCCCAGTACTGAGCCTGAAAAGCATTTCCAACCCCACTTACAAGTAAAACTAGCTAAAATGTGCCTGGCTGCTCTTCACTGAAAAGCTCATTCTGAGTACATTTTTGGCATACGTTTGCTCCTGCCGGGTCAGCTGAGCAGCGAATTTCAATTTAACCACCTGCTATCATGAGAGACCTCAGGGCTGCATGTTTTGAGCCCAGTACTGATCCTGAAAAGCATTTCCAACCCCACTTACAAGTAAAACTAGCTAAAATGTAGCTGGCTGCTAATCACTGAAAAGCTCATTCTGAGTACATTTTTAGCATACGTTTGCTCCTGCCGGGTCAGCTGAGCAGCGAATTTCTATTTAACCACCTGCTATCATGAGAGACCTCAGGGCTGCATGTTTTGAGCCCAGTACTGATCCTGAAAAGCGTTTCCAACCCCACTTACAAGTAAAACTAGCTAAAATGTGCCTGGCTGCTATTCACTGAAAAGCTCATTCTGTGTACATTTTTCGGCATACGTTTGCTCCTACCGGGTCAGCTGAGCAGCGAATTTCTATTTAACCATCTGCTTTCATGAGAGACCTCAGGGCTGCATGTTTTGAGCCCAGTACTGAGCCTGAAAAGCATTTCCAACCCCACTTACAAGTAAAACTAGCTAAAATGTGCCTGGCTTCTCTTCACTGAAAAGCTCATTCTGAGTACATTTTTAGCATACGTTTGCTCCTGCCGGGTCAGCTGAGCAGCGAATTTCTATTTAACCACCTGCTATCATGAGAGACCTCAGGGCTGCATGTTTTGAGCCCAGTACTGATCCTGAAAAGCGTTTCCAACCCCACTTACAAGTAAAACTAGCTAAAATGTGCCTGGCTTCTCTTCACTGAAAAGCTCATTCTGTGTACATTTTTAGCATACGTTTGCTCCTGCCGGGTCAGCTGAGCAGCGAATTTCTATTTAACCACTTGCTATCATGAGAGACCTCAGGGCTGCATGTTTTGAGCCCAGTACTGATCCTGAAAAGCGTTTCCAACCCCACTTACAAGTAAAACTAGCTAAAATGTGCCTGGCTGCTATTCACTGAAAAGCTCATTCTGTGTACATTTTTGGCATACGTTTGCTCCTACCGGGTCAGCCGAGCAGCGAATTTCTATTTAACCACCAGCTATCATGAGAGACCTCAGGGCTGCATGTTTTGAGCCTGGCGTTTCCAACCCCACTTACAAGTAAAACTAGCTAAAATGTGCCTGGCTGCTATTCACTGAAAAGCTCATTCTGTGTACATTTTTGGCATACGTTTGCTCCTGCCGGGTCAGCTGAGCAGCGAATTTCTATTTAACCACCTGCTTTCATGAGAGACCTCAGGGCTGCATGTTTTGATCCCAGTACTGAGGCTGAAAAGCATTTCCAACCCTACTTACAAGTAAAACTAGCTAAAATGTGCCTGGCTGCTATTCACTGAAAAGCTCATTCTGAGTACATTTTTAGCATACGTTTGCTCCTGCCGGGTCAGCTGAGCAGCGAATTTCTATTTAACCACCTGCTATCATGAGAGACCTCAGGGCTGCATGTTTTGAGCCCAGTACTGATCCTGAAAAGCGTTTCCAACCCCACTTACAAGTAAAACTAGCTAAAATGTGCCTGGCTGCTATTCACTGAAAAGCTCATTCTGCGTACATTTTTAGCATACGTTTGCTCCTGCCGGGTCAGCTGAGAAGCGAATTTCTATTTAACAACCTGCTATCATGAGAGACCCCAGGGCTGCATGTTTTGAGCCCAGTATTGATCCTGAAAAGCATTTCCAACCCCACTTACAAGTGAAACTAGCTAAAATGTGCCTGGCTGCTATTCACTGAAAAGCTCATTCTGTGTACATTTTTGGCATACGTTTGCTCCTGCCGGGTCAGCTGGGCAGCGAATTTCTATTTAACCACCTGCTTTCATGAGAGACCTCAGGGCTGCATGTTTTGAGCCCAGTACTGAGGCTGAAAAGCATTTCCAACCCTACTTACAAGTAAAACTAGCTAAAATGTGCCTGGCTTCTCTTCACTGAAAAGCTCATTCTGAGTACATTTTTAGCATACGTTTGCTCCTGCCAGGTCAGCTGAGCAGTGAATTTCTATTTAACCACCTGCTATCATGAGAGACCTCAGGGCTGCATGTTTTGAGCCCAGTACTGATCCTGAAAAGCGTTTCCAACCCCACTTACAAGTAAAACTAGCTAAAATGTGCCTGGCTGCTATTCACTGAAAAGCTCATTCTGTGTACATTTTTGGCATACGTTTGCTCCAGCCTGGTCAGCTGAGCAGCGAATTTCTATTTAACCACCTGCTATCACGAGAGACCCCAGGGCTGCATGTTTTGAGCCCAGTATTGATCCTGAAAAGCGTTTCCAACCCCACTTACAAGTAAAACTAGCTAAAATGTGCCTGGCTGCTATTCACTGAAAAGTTCATTCTGAGTACATTTTTAGCATACGTTTGCTCCTGCCGGGTCAGCTGAGCAGCGAATTTCTATTTAACCACCTGCTATCATGAGAGACCTCAGGGCTGCATGTTTTGAGCCCAGTACTGATCCTGAAAAGCGTTTCCAACCCCACTTACAAGTAAAACTAGCTAAAATGTGCCTGGCTGCTATTCACTGAAAAGCTCATTCTGTGTACATTTTTGGCATACGTTTGCTCCTACCGGGTCAGCTGAGCAGCGAATTTCTATTTAACCACCTGCTATCATGAGAGACCTCAGGGCTGCATGTTTTGAGCCCAGTACTGATCCTGAAAAGCGTTTCCAACCCCACTTACAAGTAAAACTAGCTAAAATGTGCCTGGCTGCTATTCACCGAAAAGCTCATTCTGTGTACATTTTTAGCATACGTTTGCTCCTGCCGGGTCAGCTGAGCAGCGAATTTCTATTTAAACCACCTGCTATCATGAGAGACCTCAGGGCTGCATGTTTTGAGCCCAGTACTGATCCTGAAAAGCGTTTCCAACCCCACTTACAAGTAAAACTAGCTAAAATATGCCTGGCTGCTATCACTGAAAAGCTCATTCTGAGTACATTTTTAGCATACGTTCTCTCCTGCCGGGTCAGCTGAGAAGCGAATTTCTATTTAACAACCTGCTATCATGAGAGACCCCAGGGCTGCATGTTTTGAGCCCAGTATTGATCCTGAAAAGCGTTTCCAACCCCACTTACAAGTAAAACTAGCTAAAATGTGCCTGGCTGCTATTCACTGAAAAGCTCATTCTGAGTACATTTTTAGCATACGATTGCTCCTGCCGGGTCAGCTGAGCAGCGAATTTCTATTTAACCACCTGCTATCATGAGAGACCTCAGGGCTGCATGTTTTGAGCCCAGTACTGATCCTGAAAAGCGTTACCAACCCCACTTACAAGTAAAACTAGCTAAAATGTGCCTGGCTGCTATTCACTGAAAAGCTCATTCTGTGTACATTTTTGGCATACGTTTGCTCCTACCGGGTCAGCTGAGCAGCGAATTTCTATTTAACCACCTGCTTTCATGAGAGACCTCAGGGCTGCATGTTTTGAGCCCAGTACTGATCCTGAAAAGCGTTTCCAACCCCACTTACAAGTAAAACTAGCTAAAATGTGCCTGGCTGCTATTCACTGAAAAGCTCATTCTGTGTACATTTTTGGCATACGTTTGCTCCTACCGGGTCAGCTGAGCAGCGAATTTCTATTTAACCACCTGCTATCATGAGAGACCTCAGGGCTGCATGTTTTGAGCCCAGTACTGATCCTGAAAAGCGTTTCCAACCCCACTTACAAGTAAAACTAGCTAAAATGTGCCTGGCTGCTATTCACCGAAAAGCTCATTCTGTGTACATTTTTAGCATACGTTTGCTCCTGCCGGGTCAGCTGAGCAGCGAATTTCTATTTAAACCACCTGCTATCATGAGAGACCTCAGGGCTGCATGTTTTGAGCCCAGTACTGATCCTGAAAAGCGTTTCCAACCCCACTTACAAGTAAAACTAGCTAAAATATGCCTGGCTGCTATCACTGAAAAGCTCATTCTGAGTACATTTTTAGCATACGTTCTCTCCTGCCGGGTCAGCTGAGAAGCGAATTTCTATTTAACAACCTGCTATCATGAGAGACCCCAGGGCTGCATGTTTTGAGCCCAGTATTGATCCTGAAAAGCGTTTCCAACCCCACTTACAAGTAAAACTAGCTAAAATGTGCCTGGCTGCTATTCACTGAAAAGCTCATTCTGAGTACATTTTTAGCATACGATTGCTCCTGCCGGGTCAGCTGAGCAGCGAATTTCTATTTAACCACCTGCTATCATGAGAGACCTCAGGGCTGCATGTTTTGAGCCCAGTACTGATCCTGAAAAGCGTTACCAACCCCACTTACAAGTAAAACTAGCTAAAATGTGCCTGGCTGCTATTCACTGAAAAGCTCATTCTGTGTACATTTTTGGCATACGTTTGCTCCTACCGGGTCAGCTGAGCAGCGAATTTCTATTTAACCACCTGCTTTCATGAGAGACCTCAGGGCTGCATGTTTTGAGCCCAGTACTGAGCCTGAAAAGCATTTCCAACCCCACTTACAAGTAAAACTATCTAAAATGTGCCTAGCTTCTCTTCACTGAAAAGCTCATTCTGAGTACATTTTTAGCATACGTTTGCTCCTGCCGGGTCAGCTGAGCAGCGAATTTCTGTTTAACCACCTGCTATCATGAGAGACCTCAGGGCTGCATGTTTTGAGCCCAGTACTGATCCTGAAAAGCGTTTCCAACCCCACTTACAAGTAAAACTAGCTAAAATGTGCCTGGCTGCTATTCACTGAAAAGCTCATTCTGTGTACATTTTTGGCATACGTTTGCTCCTACCGGGTCAGCTAAGCAGCAAATTTCTATTTAACCATCTGCTTTCATGAGAGACCTCAGGGCTGCATGTTTTGAGCCCAGTACTGAGCCTGAAAAGCATTTCCAACCCCACTTACAAGTAAAACTAGCTAAAATGTGCCTGGCTGCTCTTCACTGAAAAGCTCATTCTGAGTACATTTTTGGCATACGTTTGCTCCTGCCGGGTCAGCTGAGCAGCGAATTTCAATTTAACCACCTGCTATCATGAGAGACCTCAGGGCTGCATGTTTTGAGCCCAGTACTGATCCTGAAAAGCATTTCCAACCCCACTTACAAGTAAAACTAGCTAAAATGTAGCTGGCTGCTAATCACTGAAAAGCTCATTCTGAGTACATTTTTAGCATACGTTTGCTCCTGCCGGGTCAGCTGAGCAGCGAATTTCTATTTAACCACCTGCTATCATGAGAGACCTCAGGGCTGCATGTTTTGAGCCCAGTACTGATCCTGAAAAGCGTTTCCAACCCCACTTACAAGTAAAACTAGCTAAAATGTGCCTGGCTGCTATTCACTGAAAAGCTCATTCTGTGTACATTTTTGGCATACGTTTGCTCCTACCGGGTCAGCTGAGCAGCGAATTTCTATTTAACCATCTGCTTTCATGAGAGACCTCAGGGCTGCATGTTTTGAGCCCAGTACTGAGCCTGAAAAGCATTTCCAACCCCACTTACAAGTAAAACTAGCTAAAATGTGCCTGGCTTCTCTTCACTGAAAAGCTCATTCTGAGTACATTTTTAGCATACGTTTGCTCCTGCCGGGTCAGCTGAGCAGCGAATTTCTATTTAACCACCTGCTATCATGAGAGACCTCAGGGCTGCATGTTTTGAGCCCAGTACTGATCCTGAAAAGCGTTTCCAACCCCACTTACAAGTAAAACTAGCTAAAATGTGCCTGGCTTCTCTTCACTGAAAAGCTCATTCTGTGTACATTTTTAGCATACGTTTGCTCCTGCCGGGTCAGCTGAGCAGCGAATTTCTATTTAACCACCTGCTATCATGAGAGACCTCAGGGCTGCATGTTTTGAGCCCAGTACTGATCCTGAAAAGCGTTTCCAACCCCACTTACAAGTAAAACTAGCTAAAATGTGCCTGGCTTCTCTTCACTGAAAAGCTCATTCTGAGTACATTTTTAGCATACGTTTGCTCCTGCCAGGTCAGCTGAGCAGTGAATTTCTATTTAACCACCTGCTATCATGAGAGACCTCAGGGCTGCATGTTTTGAGCCCAGTACTGATCCTGAAAAGCGTTTCCAACCCCACTTACAAGTAAAACTAGCTAAAATGTGCCTGGCTGCTATTCACTGAAAAGCTCATTCTGTGTACATTTTTGGCATACGTTTGCTCCTGCCTGGTCAGCTGAGCAGCGAATTTCTATTTAACCACCTGCTTTCATGAGAGACCTCAGGGCTGCATGTTTTGAGCCCAGTACTGATCCTGAAAAGCGTTTCCAACCCCACTTACAAGTAAAACTATCTAAAATGTGCCTGGCTGCTTTTCACTGAAAAGCTCATTCTGTGTACATTTTTAGCATACGTTTGCTCCTGCCGGGTCAGCTGAGCAACGAATTTCTATTTAACCACCTGCTATCATGAGAGACCTCAGGGCTGCATGTTTTGAGCCCAGTATAGATCCTGAAAAGCGTTTCCAACCCCACTTACAAGTAAAACTAGCTAAAATGGGCCTGGCTTCTCTTCACTGAAAAGCTCATTCTGAGTACATTTTTAGCATACGTTTGCTCCTGCCGGGACAGCTGAGCAGCGAATTTCTATTTAACCACCTGCTATCATGAGAGACCCCAGGGCTGCATGTTTTGAGCCCAGTATTGATCCTGAAAAGCGTTTCCAACCCCACTTACAAGTAAAACTAGCTAAAATGTGCCTGGCTGCTATTCACTGAAAAGCTCATTCTGAGTACATTTTTAGCATACGTTTGCTCCTGCCGGGTCAGCTGAGCAGCGAATTTCTATTTAACCACCTGCTATCATGAGAGACCTCAGGGCTGCATGTTTTGAGCCCAGTACTGATCCTGAAAAGCGTTTCCAACCCCACTTACAAGTAAAACTAGCTAAAATGTGCCTGGCTGCTATTCACTGAAAAGCTCATTATGTGTACATTTTTGGCATACGTTTGCTCCTACCGGGTCAGCTGAGCAGCGAATTTCTATTTAACCACCTGCTATCATGAGAGACCTCAGGGCTGCATGTTTTGAGCCCAGTACTGATCCTGAAAAGCGTTTCCAACCCCACTTACAAGTAAAACTAGCTAAAATGTGCCTGGCTGCTATTCACTGAAAAGCTCATTCTGTGTACATTTTTAGCATACGTTTGCTCCTGCCAGGTCAGCTGAGCAGCGAATTTCTATTTAAACCACCTGCTATCATGAGAGACCTCAGGGCTGCATGTTTTGAGCACAGTACTGATCCTGAAAAGCGTTTCCAACCCCACTTACAAGTAAAACTAGCTAAAATATGCCTGGCTGCTATCACTGAAAAGCTCATTCTGAGTACATTTTTAGCATACGTTCTCTCCTGCCGGGTCAGCTGAGAAGCGAATTTCTATTTAACAACCTGCTATCATGAGAGACCCCAGGGCTGCATGTTTTGAGCCCAGTATTGATCCTGAAAAGCGTTTCCAACCCCACTTACAAGTAAAACTAGCTAAAATGTGCCTGGCTGCTATTCACTGAAAAGCTCATTCTGAGTACATTTTTAGCATACGATTGCTCCTGCGGGTCAGCTGAGCAGCGAATTTCTATTTAACCACCTGCTATCATGAGAGACCTCAGGGCTGCATGTTTTGAGCCCAGTACTGATACTGAAAAGCGTTTCCAACCCCACTTACAAGTAAAACTAGCTAAAATGTGCCTGGCTGCTATTCACTGAAAAGCTCATTCTGTGTACATTTTTGGCATACGTTTGCTCCTGCCGGGTCAGCTGAGCAGCGAATTTCTATTTAACCACCTGCTTTCATGAGAGACCTCAGGGCTGCATGTTTTGAGCCCAGTCCTGAGGCTGAAAAGCATTTCCAACCCTACTTACAAGTAAAACTAGCTAAAATGTGCCTGGCTTCTCTTCACTGAAAAGCTCATTCTGAGTACATTTTTAGCATACGTTTGCTCCTGCCAGGTCAGCTGAGCAGTGAATTTCTATTTAACCACCTGCTATCATGAGAGACCTCAGGGCTGCATGTTTTGAGCCCAGTACTGATCCTGAAAAGCGTTTCCAACCCCACTTACAAGTAAAACTAGCTAAAATGTGCCTGGCTGCTATTCACTGAAAAGCTCATTCTGTGTACATTTTTGGCATACGTTTGCTCCTGCCTGGTCAGCTGAGCAGCGAACTTCTATTTAACCACCTGCTATCATGAGAGACCTCAGGGCTGCTTGTTTTGAGCCCAGTACTGATCCTGAAAAGCATTTCCAACCCCACTTACAAGTAAAACTAGCTAAAATGTGCCTGGCTGCTATTCACTGAAAAGCTCATTCTGTGTACATTTTTGGCATACGTTTGCTCCTACCGGGTCAGCTGAGCAGCGAATTTCTATTTAACCACCTGCTTTCATGAGAGACCTCAGGGCTGCATGTTTTGAGCCCAGTACTGAGCCTGAAAAGCATTTCCAACCCCACTTACAAGTAAAACTATCTAAAATGTGCCTAGCTTCTCTTCACTGAAAAGCTCATTCTGAGTACATTTTTAGCATACGTTTGCTCCTGCCGGGTCAGCTGAGCAGCAAATTTCTGTTTAACCACCTGCTATCATGAGAGACCTCAGGGCTGCATGTTTTGAGCCCAGTACTGATCCTGAAAAGCGTTTCCAACCCCACTTACAAGTAAAACTAGCTAAAATGTGCCTGGCTGCTATTCACTGAAAAGCTCATTCTGTGTACATTTTTGGCATACGTTTGCTCCTACCGGGTCAGCTAAGCAGCAAATTTCTATTTAACCATCTGCTTTCATGAGAGACCTCAGGGCTGCATGTTTTGAGCCCAGTACTGAGCCTGAAAAGCATTTCCAACCCCACTTACAAGTAAAACTAGCTAAAATGTGCCTGGCTGCTCTTCACTGAAAAGCTCATTCTGAGTACATTTTTGGCATACGTTTGCTCCTGCCGGGTCAGCTGAGCAGCGAATTTCAATTTAACCACCTGCTATCATGAGAGACCTCAGGGCTGCATGTTTTGAGCCCAGTACTGATCCTGAAAAGCATTTCCAACCCCACTTACAAGTAAAACTAGCTAAAATGTAGCTGGCTGCTAATCACTGAAAAGCTCATTCTGAGTACATTTTTAGCATACGTTTGCTCCTGCCGGGTCAGCTGAGCAGCGAATTTCTATTTAACCACCTGCTATCATGAGAGACCTCAGGGCTGCATGTTTTGAGCCCAGTACTGAGCCTGAAAAGCATTTCCAACCCCACTTACAAGTAAAACTAGCTAAAATGTGCCTGGCTTCTCTTCACTGAAAAGCTCATTCTGAGTACATTTTTAGCATACGTTTGCTCCTGCCGGGTCAGCTGAGCAGCGAATTTCTATTTAACCACCTGCTATCATGAGAGACCTCAGGGCTGCATGTTTTGAGCCCAGTACTGATCCTGAAAAGCGTTTCCAACCCCACTTACAAGTAAAACTAGCTAAAATGTGCCTGGCTGCTATTCACTGAAAAGCTCATTCTGTGTACATTTTTGGCATACGTTTGCTCCTACCGGGTCAGCTAAGCAGCAAATTTCTATTTAACCATCTGCTTTCATGAGAGACCTCAGGGCTGCATGTTTTGAGCCCAGTACTGAGCCTGAAAAGCATTTCCAACCCCACTTACAAGTAAAACTAGCTAAAATGTGCCTGGCTTCTCTTCACTGAAAAGCTCATTCTGAGTACATTTTTAGCATACGTTTGCTCCTGCCGGGTCAGCTGAGCAGCGAATTTCTATTTAACTACCTGCTATCATGAGAGACCTCAGGGCTGCATGTTTTGAGCCCAGTACTGATCCTGAAAAGCGTTTCCAACCCCACTTACAAGTAAAACTAGCTAAAATGTGCCTGGCTTCTCTTCACTGAAAAGCTCATTCTGTGTACATTTTTGGCATACGTTTGCTCCTACCGGGTCAGCTGAGCAGCAAATTTCTATTTAACCACCAGCTATCATGAGAGACCTCAGGGCTGCATGTTTTGAGCCTGGCGTTTCCAACCCCACTTACAAGTAAAACTAGCTAAAATGTGCCTGGCTGCTATTCACTGAAAAGCTCATTCTGTGTACATTTTTGGCATACGTTTGCTCCTGCCGGGTCAGCTGAGTAGCGAATTTCTATTTAACCACCTGCTTTCATGAGAGACCTCAGGGCTGCATGTTTTGAGCCCAGTACTGAGGCTGAAAAGCATTTCCAACCCTACTTACAAGTAAAACTAGCTAAAATGTGCCTGGCTGCTATTCACTGAAAAGCTCATTCTGAGTACATTTTTAGCATACGTTTGCTCCTGCCGGGTCAGCTGAGCAGCGAATTTCTATTTAACCACCTGCTATCATGAGAGACCTCAGGGCTGCATGTTTTGAGCCCAGTACTGATCCTGAAAAGCGTTTCCAACCCCACTTACAAGTAAAACTAGCTAAAATGTGCCTGGCTGCTATTCACTGAAAAGCTCATTCTGAGTACATTTTTAGCATACGTTTGCTCCTGCCGGGTCAGCTGAGAAGCGAATTTCTATTTAACAACCTGCTATCATGAGAGACCCCAGGGCTGCATGTTTTGAGCCCAGTATTGATCCTGAAAAGCATTTCCAACCCCACTTACAAGTGAAACTAGCTAAAATGTGCCTGGCTGCTATTCACTGAAAAGCTCATTCTGTGTACATTTTTGGCATACGTTTGCTCCTGCCGGGTCAGCTGGGCAGCGAATTTCTATTTAACCACCTGCTTTCATGAGAGACCTCAGGGCTGCATGTTTTGAGCCCAGTACTGAGGCTGAAAAGCATTTCCATCCCTACTTACAAGTAAAACTAGCTAAAATGTGCCTGGCTTCTCTTCACTGAAAAGCTCATTCTGAGTACATTTTTAGCATACGTTTGCTCCTGCCAGGTCAGCTGAGCAGTGAATTTCTATTTAACCACCTGCTATCATGAGAGACCTCAGGGCTGCATGTTTTGAGCCCAGTACTGATCCTGAAAAGCGTTTCCAACCCCACTTACAAGTAAAACTAGCTAAAATGTGCCTGGCTGCTATTCACTGAAAAGCTCATTCTGTGTACATTTTTGGCATACGTTTGCTCCTACCGGGTCAGCTAAGCAGCAAATTTCTATTTAACCATCTGCTTTCATGAGAGACCTCAGGGCTGCATGTTTTGAGCCCAGTACTGAGCCTGAAAAGCATTTCCAACCCCACTTACAAGTAAAACTAGCTAAAATGTGCCTGGCTGCTCTTCACTGAAAAGCTCATTCTGAGTACATTTTTGGCATACGTTTGCTCCTGCCGGGTCAGCTGAGCAGCGAATTTCAATTTAACCACCTGCTATCATGAGAGACCTCAGGGCTGCATGTTTTGAGCCCAGTACTGATCCTGAAAAGCATTTCCAACCCCACTTACAAGTAAAACTAGCTAAAATGTAGCTGGCTGCTAATCACTGAAAAGCTCATTCTGAGTACATTTTTAGCATACGTTTGCTCCTGCCGGGTCAGCTGAGCAGCGAATTTCTATTTAACAACCTGCTATCATGAGAGACCTCAGGGCTGCATGTTTTGAGCCCAGTACTGATCCTGAAAAGCGTTTCCAACCCCACTTACAAGTAAAACTAGCTAAAATGTGCCTGGCTGCTATTCACTGAAAAGCTCATTCTGTGTACATTTTTGGCATACGTTTGCTCCTACCGGGTCAGCTGAGCAGCGAATTTCTATTTAACCATCTGCTTTCATGAGAGACCTCAGGGCTGCATGTTTTGAGCCCAGTACTGAGCCTGAAAAGCATTTCCAACCCCACTTACAAGTAAAACTAGCTAAAATGTGCCTGGCTTCTCTTCACTGAAAAGCTCATTCTGAGTACATTTTTAGCATACGTTTGCTCCTGCCGGGTCAGCTGAGCAGCAAATTTCTATTTAACCACCTGCTATCATGAGAGACCTCAGGGCTGCATGTTTTGAGCCCAGTACTGATCCTGAAAAGCGTTTCCAACCCCACTTACAAGTAAAACTAGCTAAAATGTGCCTGGCTGCTATTCACTGAAAAGCTCATTCTGTGTACATTTTTGGCATACGTTTGCTCCTGCCTGGTCAGCTGAGCAGCGAATTTCTATTTAACCACCAGCTATCATGAGAGACCTCAGGGCTGCATGTTTTGAGCCTGGCGTTTCCAACCCCACTTACAAGTAAAACTAGCTAAAATGTGCCTGGCTGCTATTCACTGAAAAGCTCATTCTGTGTACATTTTTGGCATACGTTTGCTCCTACCGGGTCAGCTGAGCAGCGAATTTCTATTTAACCACCTGCTTTCATGAGAGACCTCAGGGCTGCATGTTTTGAGCCCAGTACTGAGCCTGAAAAGCATTTCCAACCCCACTTACAAGTAAAACTATCTAAAATGTGCCTAGCTTCTCTTCACTGAAAAGCTCATTCTGAGTACATTTTTAGCATACGTTTGCTCCTGCCGGGTCAGCTGAGCAGCGAATTTCTGTTTAACCACCTGCTATCATGAGAGACCTCAGGGCTGCATGTTTTGAGCCCAGTACTGATCCTGAAAAGCGTTTCCAACCCCACTTACAAGTAAAACTAGCTAAAATGTGCCTGGCTGCTATTCACTGAAAAGCTCATTCTGTGTACATTTTTGGCATACGTTTGCTCCTACCGGGTCAGCTAAGCAGCAAATTTCTATTTAACCATCTGCTTTCATGAGAGACCTCAGGGCTGCATGTTTTGAGCCCAGTACTGAGCCTGAAAAGCATTTCCAACCCCACTTACAAGTAAAACTAGCTAAAATGTGCCTGGCTTCTCTTCACTGAAAAGCTCATTCTGAGTACATTTTTAGCATACGTTTGCTCCTGCCGGGTCAGCTGAGCAGCGAATTTCTATTTAACTACCTGCTATCATGAGAGACCTCAGGGCTGCATGTTTTGAGCCCAGTACTGATCCTGAAAAGCGTTTCCAACCCCACTTACAAGTAAAACTAGCTAAAATGTGCCTGGCTTCTCTTCACTGAAAAGCTCATTCTGTGTACATTTTTAGCATACGTTTGCTCCTGCCGGGTCAGCTGAGCAGCGAATTTCTATTTAACCACCTGCTATCATGAGAGACCTCAGGGCTGCATGTTTTGAGCCCAGTACTGATCCTGAAAAGCGTTTCCAACCCCACTTACAAGTAAAACTAGCTAAAATGTGCCTGGCTGCTATTCACTGAAAAGCTCATTCTGTGTACATTTTTGGCATACGTTTGCTCCTACCGGGTCAGCTGAGCAGCGAATTTCTATTTAACCACCAGCTATCATGAGAGACCTCAGGGCTGCATGTTTTGAGCCTGGCGTTTCCAACCCCACTTACAAGTAAAACTAGCTAAAATGTGCCTGGCTGCTATTCACTGAAAAGCTCATTCTGTGTACATTTTTGGCATACGTTTGCTCCTGCCGGGTCAGCTGAGCAGCGAATTTCTATTTAACCACCTGCTTTCATGAGAGACCTCAGGGCTGCATGTTTTGAGCCCAGTACTGAGGCTGAAAAGCATTTCCAACCCTACTTACAAGTAAAACTAGCTAAAATGTGCCTGGCTGCTATTCACTGAAAAGCTCATTCTGAGTACATTTTTAGCATACGTTTGCTCCTGCCGGGTCAGCTGAGCAGCGAATTTCTATTTAACCACCTGCTATCATGAGAGACCTCAGGGCTGCATGTTTTGAGCCCAGTACTGATCCTGAAAAGCGTTTCCAACCCCACTTACAAGTAAAACTAGCTAAAATGTGCCTGGCTGCTATTCACTGAAAAGCTCATTCTGAGTACATTTTTAGCATACGTTTGCTCCTGCCGGGTCAGCTGAGAAGCGAATTTCTATTTAACAACCTGCTATCATGAGAGACCCCAGGGCTGCATGTTTTGAGCCCAGTATTGATCCTGAAAAGCATTTCCAACCCCACTTACAAGTGAAACTAGCTAAAATGTGCCTGGCTGCTATTCACTGAAAAGCTCATTCTGTGTACATTTTTGGCATACGTTTGCTCCTGCCGGGTCAGCTGGGCAGCGAATTTCTATTTAACCACCTGCTTTCATGAGAGACCTCAGGGCTGCATGTTTTGAGCCCAGTACTGAGGCTGAAAAGCATTTCCAACCCTACTTACAAGTAAAACTAGCTAAAATGTGCCTGGCTTCTCTTCACTGAAAAGCTCATTCTGAGTACATTTTTAGCATACGTTTGCTCCTGCCAGGTCAGCTGAGCAGTGAATTTCTATTTAACCACCTGCTATCATGAGAGACCTCAGGGCTGCATGTTTTGAGCCCAGTACTGATCCTGAAAAGCGTTTCCAACCCCAATTACAAGTAAAACTAGCTAAAATGTGCCTGGCTGCTATTCACTGAAAAGCTCATTCTGTGTACATTTTTGGCATACGTTTGCTCCTGCCTGGTCAGCTGAGCAGCGAATTTCTATTTAACCACCTGCTTTCATGAGAGACCTCAGGGCTGCATGTTTTGAGCCCAGTACTGATCCTGAAAAGCGTTTCCAACCCCACTTACAAGTAAAACTAGCTAAAATGTGCCTGGCTGCTTTTCACTGAAAAGCTCATTCTGTGTACATTTTTAGCATACGTTTGCTCCTGCCGGGTCAGCTGAGCAACGAATTTCTATTTAACCACCTGCTATCATGAGAGACCTCAGGGCTGCATGTTTTGAGCCCAGTATAGATCCTGAAAAGCGTTTCCAACCCCACTTACAAGTAAAACTAGCTAAAATGGGCCTGGCTTCTCTTCACTGAAAAGCTCATTCTGAGTAGATTTTTAGCATACGTTTGCTCCTGCCGGGACAGCTGAGCAGCGAATTTCTATTTAACCACCTGCTATCATGAGAGACCCCAGGGCTGCATGTTTTGAGCCCAGTATTGATCCTGAAAAGCGTTTCCAACCCCACTTACAAGTAAAACTAGCTAAAATGTGCCTGGCTGCTATTCACTGAAAAGCTCATTCTGAGTACATTTTTAGCATACGTTTGCTCCTGCCGGGTCAGCTGAGCAGCGAATTTCTATTTAACCACCTGCTATCATGAGAGACCTCAGGGCTGCATGTTTTGAGCCCAGTACTGATCCTGAAAAGCGTTTCCAACCCCACTTACAAGTAAAACTAGCTAAAATGTGCCTGGCTGCTATTCACTGAAAAGCTCATTCTGTGTACATTTTTGGCATACGTTTGCTCCTACCGGGTCAGCTGAGCAGCGAATTTCTATTTAACCACCTGCTATCATGAGAGACCTCAGGGCTGCATGTTTTGAGCCCAGTACTGATCCTGAAAAGCGTTTCCAACCCCACTTACAAGTAAAACTAGCTAAAATGTGCCTGGCTGCTATTCACTGAAAAGCTCATTCTGTGTACATTTTTAGCATACGTTTGCTCCTGCCGGGTCAGCTGAGCAGCGAATTTCTATTTAACCACCTGCTATCATGAGAGACCTCAGGGCTGCATGTTTTGAGCCCAGTACTGATCCTGAAAAGCGTTTCCAACCCCACTTACAAGTAAAACTAGCTAAAATGTGCCTGGCTGCTATTCACTGAAAAGCTCATTCTGAGTACATTTTTAGCATACGTTCTCTCCTGCCGGGTCAGCTGGGAAGCGAATTTCTATTTAACAACCTGCTATCTTGAGAGACCCCAGGGCTGCATGTTTTGAGCCCAGTATTGATCCTTAAAAGCGTTTCCAACCCCACTTACAAGTAAAACTAGCAAAAATGTGCCTGGCTGTTATTCACTGAAAAGCTCATTCTGAGTACATTTTTAGCATACGATTGCTCCTGCCGGGTCAGCTGAGCAGCGAATTTCTATTTAACCACCTGCTATCATGAGAGACCTCAGGGCTGCATGTTTTGAGCCCAGTACTGATCCTGAAAAGCGTTTCCAACCCCACTTACAAGTAAAACTAGCTAAAATGTGCCTGGCTGCTATTCACTGAAAGCTCATTCTGTGTACATTTTTGGCATACGTTTGCTCCTGCCGGGTCAGCTGAGCAGCGAATTTCTATTTAACCACCTGCTATCATGAGAGACCTCAGGGCTGCATGTTTTGAGCCCAGTACTGATCCTGAAAAGCATTTCCAACCCCACTTACAAGTAAAACTAGCTAAAATGTGCCTGGCTGCTATTCACTGAAAAGCTCATTCTGTGTACGTTTTTGGCATACGTTTGCTCCTACCGGGTCAGCTGAGCAGCGAATTTCTATTTAACCACCTGCTTTCATGAGAGACCTCAGGACTGCATGTTTTGAGCCCAGTACTGAGCCTGAAAAGCATTTCCAACCCAACTTACAAGTAAAACTAGCTAAAATGTGCCTAGTTTCTCTTCACTGAAAAGCTCATTCTGAGTACATTTTTAGCATACGTTTGCTCCTGCCGGGTCAGCTGAGCAGCGAATTTCTGTTTAACCACCTGCTATCATGAGAGACCTCAGGGCTGCATGTTTTGAGCCCAGTACTGATCCTGAAAAGCGTTTCCAACCCCACTTACAAGTAAAACTAGCTAAAATGTGCCTGGCTGCTATTCACTGAAAAGCTCATTCTGTGTACATTTTTGAATACGTTTGCTCCTACCGGGTCAGCTAAGCAGCAAATTTCTATTTAACCATCTGCTTTCATGAGAGACCTCAGGGCTGCATGTTTTGAGCCCAGTACTGAGCCTGAAAAGCATTTCCAACCCCACTTACAAGTAAAACTAGCTAAAATGTGCCTGGCTGCTCTTCACTGAAAAGCTCATTCTGAGTACATTTTTGGCATACGTTTGCTCCTGCCGGGTCAGCTGAGCAGCGAATTTCTATTTAACCACCTGCTATCATGAGAGACCTCAGGGCTGCATGTTTTGAGCCCATTACTGATCCTGAAAAGCATTTCCAACCCCACTTACAAGTAAAACTAGCTAAAATGTGCCTGGCTGCTATTCACTGAAAAGCTCATTCTGAGTACATTTTTAGCATACGTTTGCTCCTGCCGGGTCAGCTGAGCAGCGAATTTCTATTTAACCACCTGCTATCAAGAGAGACCTCAGGGCTGCATGTTTTGAGCCCAGTACTGATCCTGAAAAGCGTTTCCAACCCCACTTACAAGTAAAACTAGCTAAAATGTGCCTGGCTGCTATTCACTGAAAAGCTCATTCTGTGTACATTTTTGGCATACGTTTGCTCCTACCGGGTCAGCTGAGCAGCGAATTTCTATTTAACCATCTGCTTTCATGAGAGACCTCAGGGCTGCATGTTTTGAGCCCAGTACTGAGCCTGAAAAGCATTTCCAACCCCACTTACAAGTAAAACTAGCTAAAATTTGCCTGGCTTCTCTTCACTGAAAAGCTCATTCTGAGTACATTTTTAGCATACGTTTGCTCCTGCCGGGTCAGCTGAGCAGCGAATTTCTATTTAACCACCTGCTATCATGAGAGACCTCAGGGCTGCATGTTTTGAGCCCAGTACTGATCCTGAAAAGCGTTTCCAACCCCACTTACAAGTAAAACGAGCTAAAATGTGCCTGGCTTCTCTTCACTGAAAAGCTCATTCTGTGTACATTTTTAGCATACGTTTGCTCCTGCCGGGTCAGCTGAGCAGCGAATTTCTATTTAACCACCTGCTATCATGAGAGACCTCAGGGCTGCATGTTTTGAGCCCAGTACTGATCCTGAAACGCGTTTCCAACCCCACTTACAAGTAAAACTAGCTAAAATGTGCCTGGCTGCTATTTACTGAAAAGCTCATTCTGTGTACATTTTTGGCATACGTTTGCTCCTGCCGGGTCAGCTGAGCAGCGAATTTCTATTTAACCACCTGCTTTCATGAGAGACCTCAGGGCTGCATGTTTTGAGCCCAGTACTGAGGCTGAAAAGCATTTCCAACCCTACTTACAAGTAAAACTAGCTAAAATGTGCCTGGCTTCTCTTCACTGAAAAGCTCATTCTGTGTACATTTTTGGCATACGTTTGCTCCTACCGGGTCAGCTGAGCAGCGAATTTCTATTTAACCACCTGCTATCATGAGAGACCTCAGGGCTGCATGTTTTGAGCCCAGTACTGATCCTGAAAAGCATTTCCAACCCCACTTACAAGTAAAACTAGCTAAAATGTGCCTAGCTTCTCTTCACTGAAAAGCTCATCCTGAGTACATTTTTAGCATACGTTTGCTCCTGCCGGGTCAGCTGAGCAGCGAATTTCTATTTAACCACCTGCTATCATGAGATACCTCAGGGCTGCATGTTTTGAGCCCAGTACTGATCCTGAAAAGCGTTTCCAACCCCACTTACAAGTAAAACTAGCTAAAATGTGCCTGGCTGCTATTCACTGAAAAGCTCATTCTGTGTACATTTTTGGCATACGTTTGCTCCTACCGGGTCAGCTGAGCAGCGAATTTCTATTTAACCACCTGCTATCATGAGAGACCTCAGGGCAGAATGTTTTGAGCCCAGTACTGATCCTGAAAAGCATTTCCAACCCCACTTACAAGTAAAACTAGCTAAAATGTGCCTGGCTTCTCTTCACTGAAAAGCTCATTCTGAGTACATTTTTAGCATACGTTTGCTCCTGCCGGGTCAGCTGAGCAGCGAATTTCTATTTAACCACCTGCTATCATGAGAGACCTCAGGGCTGCATGTTTTGAGCCCAGTACTGATCCTGAAAAGCATTTCCAACCCCACTTACAAGTAAAACTAGCTAAAATGTGCCTGGCTGCTATTCACTGAAAAGCTCAGTCTGTGTACATTTTTGACATACGTTTGCTCCTACCGGGTCAGCTGAGCAGCGAATTTCTATTTAACCACCTGCTATCATGAGAGACCTCAGGGCTGCATGTTTTGAGCCCAGTACTGATCCTGAAAAGCATTTCCAACCCCACTTACAAGTAAAACTAGCTAAAATGTGCCTGGCTTCTCTTCACTGAAAAGCTCATTCTGTGTACATTTTTAGCATACGTTTGCTCTTGCCGGGTCAGCTGAGCAACGAATTTCTATTTAACCACCTGCTATCATGAGAGACCTCAGGGCTGCATGTTTTGAGCCCAGTATAGATCCTGAAAAGCGTTTCCAACCCCACTTACAAGTAAAACTAGCTAAAATGGGCCTGGCTTCTCTTCACTGAAAAGCTCATTCTGAGTACATTTTTAGCATACGTTTGCTCCTGCCGGGACAGTTGAGCAGCGAATTTCTATTTAACCACCTGCTATCATGAGAGACCCCAGGGCTGCATGTTTTGAGCCCAGTATTGATCCTGAAAAGCGTTTCCAACCCCACTTACAAGTAAAACTAGCTAAAATGTGCCTGGCTGCTAATCACTGAAAAGCTCATTCTGAGTACATTTTTAGCATACGTTTGCTCCTGCCGGGTCAGCTGAGCAGCGAATTTCTATTTAACCACCTGCTATCATGAGAGACCTCAGGGCTGCATGTTTTGAGCCCAGTACTGATCCTGAAAAGCGTTTCCAACCCCACTTACAAGT
>NW_028250286.1:0-43480 GCF_964263255.1 Lissotriton vulgaris | reverse complement strand
GCCTATATAAGTATCCTCCTTATACCTACAGGACCCCCCACCCCTAGAATACATAGGAAATACTTTAGGGGTTCTGATTATATCAAAGTATTACAGATCCTCACTTCACAGTGCTCCTAGCACAAAAGCCAATTTTGGGAAGCACTATACTACAATGTAGGCAGTGAAATGTGCAATTTCACTAAACCCATGGCATATAACACTCATTTTATAAGGGTCGTCCTTGAAGATACCTGACCTCTAACCCCTGGGACCCCTAGGGGAACCCCTGAGGATACCTTATATGCCCCAACAATGTAGTTTATCAATTTGTTAGTGCCCCAAACCCAAAAGTCAACATTGAGCACAATTTGCATTTTAAAAGCAGTCCTCCAACACGGGCCTCCTTTTAAACTGACCTCAGGCTACAGCAGTGCACACATGCAAGTGCAGGAAGGACTGCTGGCCTCTAAACCACTATGCCCTAATATATACTAGGGACTTAAAGGTACTTTCAAGCCCCATGCCCTATTATGTACTAGGGCCGTATAGGAGAGGTCATGTCAATCATGGAGGTACCCTAACCCATAGGGCAACCTATTGTATGTAGGTGTTTTTACTGTATTTGTAAGAGTCTCTTTCAACATAGCACTGGCCCTGGGCCTGGTTAGTCAGAGGCCAGGGTCAGTCAGAGTGAGGTACCACCAGTACAAGTCGGCAAAAAGTTGGGGAGTGCCCAGGGCACATATGGCTTTGCAACACCAAAAAAGCACAAACCCAGAATTTAAAACATAACACCATATCAAGACTTTGCAAAGGAAACGGTTGCTATTCGCAAGGAATTTTCATCTTTGCGTCCACAATTGAAAAGCCTTGGTTTTAAGTATGGTCTATTTGATCCGTCTACAATGCGAGTTTGGAAGGATACTTTCTCAAAATCCTTTCATCGTCCTGAAGACTTAAGACTTTTTCTGGACCAACAAGCTTCGTCATCAATGGAGACACAAGCTCCTATTACCTGAACGCAATTAGTATGAGCATTCCTGGTGATTCTTCTTTCTTCATGGGCTCCAACGGTATCTGGTCATGCTTGTGAAACGGGTGTGCGTCTCTGTGTCCTTATTTATGTATCCTGTTTGTAGCTTTTTCTTCCTTTTCTGTTTCTTCCTTTTGTGTCCTTCCTTGCCTTTTCTAGCTTTCTACATAGAGTTGCTTTTCTTCCATGGTTGTTCACTCTCTTCTCTTCTTTTACCATCTCTCTTCGTTCTCTTTTTACTTATTTATGGCTACTACACATGATATCAAAATTGTTTCTCTTAATGTTAAAGGTCTACGGCATCCAGTTAAAAGAACTAAAATTTTAGACTATTTGGGTGCATCTAAAGCTGACATATGTTTTCTTCAAGAAACACATGTTGATGATACCATTTTGCACTATATGAAGAAAAAGTGGGTGGACAATATTGTCTCATCACCTGCCCTTGGTAAGAAAAATGGGGTTGCGATTTTCTTTACACTGTCAGATTATTAGTAAATTTACAGATACAGAAGGTAGATTTATTGTTGTTAAAGTTAAAATCCATGACTCGACTTTCTTTTTGCTTAATATATATGGCCCCACGGCCGATGACCCATCGTTTTGGTCTAACTTATCTACTGAAGTTCTAAAGTTGGGACAAGTTCCTTTGATTGTTGGAGGGGATTTTAATGTAATCATTGATCCGCTACTTGATAGACTTTCTACTACCAAGTTTAGGCCCCCTAAAGTTTTTCATGCTTTCAAAACTTTCCTTAGTACAACCAAATTGGCTGATGTATGGAGACTACATTTTCCCACTGAAAAATGGTTCTTGTTTTTTTCTAATCCTCATAGTTCTCATTCAAGGATTGATTATTTTTTGATTTCACCCTCCTTACTCCAGTCAGCTACAAATCCCGTTATAGGCACCATAGACATTTCAGACCATGCTTTAATATCATTTGTCTTAAATATCTCCTCTACTTTTACTAAACAAAATAGGTGGCGTATGAACTCGAGTATTGTCCTTACTGATAAGCATAAACCTAAACTATTACAAGCTATACAAGACTATTTTTTATTCAACCCTGAGGATTCCACGTCAATTGTCACCAGATGGGATGCATTTAAGGCTTACATCAGAGGTACCACTATTTCTATTATGGCTCATGAAAACAAACAATTTAACGCTAACATTAAGCATTTGGAAAAGCAAATTGCTAAATTTGAACGTTTCTTTATCTCTTCTAGTGACCCCCAGTACAAACTTACGCTTCAAAAAATCCGTTATGAATATAATGCCATCCTTAGTCACAGAGCAGGTGTCCAACTTTCAAAGTTCAATGCTAGATTTCGTTTTAACATCAATAGATCAGGAAAACTCCTTGCAAATTACTTACGAATTAAAAGAGATAAAACTCAGATTACCTCAATACGAGGTACACAAGGCAATGTAGCTATTTCTCATAATGATATTGTACAAGAATTTTTAAATTTTTATTCCACCCTTTATAGTAAACCCGACAATTGCCCTGAATCTTTAATTGATTCTTTTTTAAGTAAGTGCAATTTACCCCATATTTCCTTATCAGATAGAACAGGTCTAGATTCCCCAATTTCATCTGAAGAGATTTTGCTTGCCATTAAGTCACTTCCCAAGAATAAATCCCCAGGTCCGGATGGTATCCCAGCAGAATTTTACAAAGAATTCCAATCTCATCTCCTCCCTTACTTGAATACCTTTTTCTCTCATTTTGGATCCTCTGGTACTATTTCAGGCTCTTTTACGAACGCATTAATTATTGTTTTGCCCAAACCTGATAAAGATCCTACCTAAGTCTCTAATTATCGCCCCATTTCCCTAATTAACCAGGATTGTAAGCTTTATGCGAAAATCCTTGCTTCTAGATTAGCTCCAGTACTCCATTCCATTATTCATCCAGATCAATCTGGTTTCATGAAAAATAGATATTCTGCTAATAATACTAGAACTCTATTACATATTATCGAACAAAGTTCTCACCTGTCCTCTCCTGCGGGAGTGATGGCCTTAGATGCTGAGAAAGCATTTGATAAGATTCACTGGCAATTTTTATTTAAAACTTTATTGTCCTTTGATTTTGGTGCCCCTTTTATTCGCATGATTTTTGCTTTATATTTTGCCCCTACTGCTCGTCTGTTCATTAATGGTCAAATTTCTAGTCAGTTTCCTCTTTTTAGAGGAACTAGGCAAGGTTGTCCCCTTTCTCCACTGTTATTTCTTTTAGGCATTGAACCTTTTCTTAACTATATTCGCCTTTGTGATGACATTCAGGGTATTACGATCAATGATGTTACTGTGAAAACTTTAGCTTATGCAGATGATGTTTTATTATTTATTAATAACCCTCTCTCTTCTGTTCCTTCCTTATTAGACATTATTGCTCAATACTCTATGGTTTCAGGTTACAAATTAAATGTAAGCAAAACTGAATTTTTTCCTTTGAATGTGTTTTGTACCTCAGAAATGCTCCCAAACACAGATATTCTTTGGCAACCAACCAAACTTAAGTATTTGGGTATTCTATTTGCTTCATCACTGCCAGCTACATTAAAACTTAATTCTGATTTCATAATTGACTACATTAAAAACAAAACGTCCAAATGGTCTGCCCTTCATCTCACTTGGTGGGGAAGAATGGAATCTATAAAAATGAATATAGCGCCTAAAGTTTTCTACTCTTTAGCAATGATCCCCACCCAATTTCCTCTTAGTTTTTATAAATCTATTGACACACTCTTATCTAAATTCCTTTGGTCTAACAAAGTCCCTCGTATTGCTTATAAAAAGCTAAAAATTCCTAAGGCCCAGGCTGGTTTTTCCCTGCCAGACTTTCACCTTTACCATAAAGCTTTTATTTTAAAGCAGAGTACCCTTTGGTTTCATACTTCACATATGGTAAAACCTCCTATTTGGTTGGATATTGAAGCCTCCATTGTACGGCCCTTTTCTTTGCCTTCATTGATGTCAATGTCTTCCACAGGGAAAGTGGTTCATCTTTCCTCTATCATTAAGTCCTCCAGATTGATAATTAATGATTTAGATTCTAATTTTGAATTACCCCTACTTTCCACAATCCACTTGTCTTTATGGCACAGTGCATTACTTAAATTGAACAGAAACATTACCTTTTGGTCCTCTTGGATTTCAAAGGGAATTTTATATCTTAAGGATGTCTTTAATGGTAATGCTTTAATTCCCTTTGAACAGATACAGTTAAAGTTTGGTCTTCCAGCTACTGACCTTTTAAAATATCAATTCTTGTGTAACTCTATTTTGGATTCCTTTCCCAATGGTATTCCCTCTTCCACCACAAATGACCTATTAGTTTACCTTACAGCTGCAACATCGTCCCCTAAAGCTGTCTCTGTTTTTTATAAAAAAAATTCCACCTTACAGGGCTCCAATGTTCAGATTATTTCATCGTTCTGGAACAATGAACTTTCTATCTCCCTGTCAGATGACTCATGGTCTTCTATATGGCTTGACAGTATCTCTGGCTGGCTCCCAGTGTCCCTTTATCAAACCAATGCCTACATATTATTTAATACTCTGTGGACTCCATCACGTCTATTTCATGCTAAACTGTTGCTTTCTGATGTTTGTTGGCACTGCACTGCTAGCCCTGGTTCACTTCGCCATATGTTATTTGATTGTCCAGTTATTATGAAATTTTGGTTGGAAGTCTGGAGTGTAATTTTAAAAATTTTACCTTTACAAGATGATATTTCCTTTAATTTATTAATTTGCAAATCGATTGCCCTAACTTATCCCCTTTCTGAGTCAGAGGCAAAATTGTTTAATTTTCTGATAACAGCTGCCTTAAAATCCATTACCTTCTATTGGAAAGATGCTTCTTCTCTTTCAGTCCATGCTTGGTGGTCGTGGATTACCTTTACGAGAAGAGGTGCACAGCTATCTCTTAAAGGCGTTACTCATAATTCACAATCATTTCAGTCATTTTGGTCTCCTATTGATTCATATGTTTTGCAATGATATTGTTAAATATTTTCTTATGTTCTATTTTTATATTACAGTTGAATTGTAACTCTGTAGTTTTTGACTTTATGACCCTATGACATGTGCTTTCCTTCCCCTCTCCCTCCCTTCCTCCTTTCCCTTGTTCTTAAATTGCGATTCTCTTTTATTATTATATATTTATATTGCGTATTTTGGTTTAATGCATTTCATATTGATTATTGATCGCTTACGCTTGTAAATTCCTTCCTCTTTTTTGTATTGTACTTGTTCTTTTCATTTTGTCTTAAAACTTAATAAAACCTTTCTGAACATAAAAAACATAACACCATGGTTGGGGTTCTCTTTAATAATCAGAATTGATTTCCATCCTAATGAACCCATTTTCCAACCTTAGGATAATGAAAGACTGTGTAAAAATCATAACGTTCTAATCTATACCTTGTAGTTTTCATGCAGCTGTTTGATGACGGTTAATAGCTCACTGTTCAATGTTAGGATTTTAACTTATAAACTGAAAATAGCAAAAGAACCTCTCAGACAAAAGCAGTAATTCACTGACCTGACCTATTTACATTATATGCATTTTGTGATCTGCCTGGTAAACGTTCTTTGCAGCTGGCATATCAACACATTGTGGCTACCTTACCTTGAGTCAAAACTTCCAGTAGTCAGACCTCTGATCCCTCTCAATAAAGATCATTAGTCACCAAAGTTATCTTCACATTTTTACTGTTGCCTGAAAATTGCCGGAGACCAGGAATGCAGCAGCAGGTACCTTTCAAACCGTAATGCACTTACAAACATGACGCCCTCACCTGAAGTCAGCGACCTTTTTTGCTTGGTGCATGAAGATGCAAGATTCATATACATGTTTTTTTAACATTTGGTCTGATTAGTATGTAAATGTAAATACAATAAAGTATACATGCAAACTGTGACTACATGCCTGCTTTTCTCAATATTTCACTTCAAAACTATGCAACTGTATTTGTTTAACGGGCGGTAATTTGTATAGGGTCAATGGAAAGCCTACAAGGTTGTCCCTGCCCCCCCCCCCCCCCCCAGAATTTTAGTGTCTCCTACGCCCCTGCCCATCTGCTAAGATGCAGGTACTATTTCATCTACCCGCTACCCATTCCCGTTGGGCAATGTGCTTCAGAAACCAATTACACTGCTCCTGCTGTTGCTTGCCCCGTAACTCTCTCTCCGTCATGGTGTTTTGCTTGTTTTCCACTGTTGTCAGTTTTTGATCTTATGTAATAGGGACACAAACGGGAACTGGAGTTTCTTATCTTTTGAAAACTATGAAGAAACACGGAGCGCTGTTCAAAGCATTCATCAGAACACAATATCAAAGGGGTGTTAGTTTAATGTTTGTGCTGTGACTTCAAAAAAGCTAAGCACCTGGGGAGCATGCAGACTATATGACCCTCACCTTTTCATCTCTCAAACTGCTCTTTAGCATGCTTGTGCAACCGTACTACAAATTGAACAAAGAATGCTCTGTTGACGCTTTCGGGAGGAAAAAACCTCGGAAAGAGAGGAAAATCGTTTGGGAGCGATTTTGATGTTGTATTGATTGAGGATTCGCTTACGCCCTGTTACGCCCTGCAGAGAATGGCTTATCAAACACGCTGTTGGCGCGCACAGTCTGTACCAGCTCTGCTAAGTACCATGCATCAGGTGTTAGACAAATGCATTTCAGTGAGGGAGTCCGCATCATTGCACTGAAATGCATTGTCACGCATTTATAGCGCGTCAGCTGTCTGCCGTAGCACTGCTGTTTAGCACCTTCACTGACTGCCAAAGGTCTTAGCTGGCAGCTTGAGGCAGGCTTGGGGGCTGGCTCAGCTTGCGTCTGGCTACAATGTTGTAAGGGGAGTTAGCGTTAAGCGATCTAAACGCGGCAGGTATTGGAAGAAGGAGCAGGAAGCGGGGACGCTACATTTCACTGTGAGTACGGGTGACTAACGCCACAGAAATGCGAGAGGAATCTTTGTTAGTTTTCAGCGCGTTATGTTCAATTTAAATGATAGTTGGTTCTGAATTTCGGCAATCCTTAAACCTCTAGCGCTCAAATGTCATGTAGTCATTATCAGACATGTATCGAGCAACTCGTTTATTTCAAGTGATAAAATTCATGATTTGTTGTATGTCATGCATTGACCTAGAACGCAGCTTGGGGCTCATTATGTATTCTTTATTTCCTTCCGTAGAGACCCCCGACGAAGGGTCCATCTGTACCCGAAATGCATTGGGTCAAAGTGTTATGTTGTACCATTGAAACCTGCTAATAATTGGAAAATGACGTATTCAATGAGAAAGCATCATTAGAAATATACGAATAAAAATGACATAAAGGATATTGTCTTTGAAGAATTTTCATTGGAAATGCATATTATGGATTAAGAGGACTAGAAGTGGTCCGTGACAAAACGTGTGCACACCCTAAACCCGAGGACAGTACCCCTGTTCTCACCTATCATCTATCTATTGGACAGTGTTCTTAGACAAAACACTTTTAAGGTTGTGGCACCAAATGAACCAGCAAAAGAAGTAAGATATACAAAAACAGAAGTGAGTGCAACTGTTGATCAATATAAGTATACAATGTTTCCCTCAACACCACGGCAATCACTGACTACACATCACAAGTCTATCTTATGATTTCATGCGTGAACCACCACAGGCACAGCGGGCGGACGTGGCAAGGTCTTTGGCAGCCAGCGCAACTGGAGGCCACACTGCAGCTCGGCCAGTGTAGTGATTGGGACCAGACCGCTGCCTGAGAATGGTGGTCCATGACTGCCTCTCCAGTCACCCTGCCCTACAGTCAAGTGCAGCCACTGGCGTAACGAAAATTGAGGGGGCTTCCATGCACGGCACGAAGAAGGCCCCCCTCCAGGCTCAATCAGAAGCTCTCTGGCCAGAGTGCAGTGCTGAGGGGGCCCCCTGGAGCTTGGGGCCCCCAGCTCTGCAGGGGTTGTGGGGGCCTGTGTTACTCCCCTGACTGTGCAGCCAATGCCACGCGAGTCAGTCGGAGTGTCCGACCTAGACTGCGGCGCTGCCTGGGAAGGTGCTAGGGGGAGTCACCGCAGCTGGCCTGTACTGTACTGTACATGGTGCTCACGGCTGACACATAGTAAGTCATGTCACTGTCATAGTAAGTCATGTTTAGGACCACATCATTCAGCAAGCTTAAAGTTACAGCTTAGAGCAGCACTGCATGCAGACAGTCTACAGTCTGCCCAAAGTTTAGTTCAGCCCCTTGCTCAAAGCTAAGTTCAGCTCTCTGCACAAAGTTGAGTTCAGAACCACAAGTAAAATTAGTACAGCTGAGCGCTCTGCGTTGCAATGAGCCGCTGTCTGCAGTCTGCACAGTTGAGTTCAGCTGTGACTGCAGTGAGGCTGACTCAGGTCTGCTCCACGCTGGGGCCTCTCATATCCTGTTCGCAGCCGCGGCTGCTGCAGGTAAGAGCGGTGGAGCGGTGGAGCCAGCTGGGGGTGATTTTGAGAGATAGCTGCAAGGGAAAATTAAATAAATAATTCATTTTCCCTAGGGGTTGTCTCTCGAAATGCTCCCCCAGCTGACCCCACCACCCACCATTCTTACCTGCAGCGGCTGCCTGTTTGTTGTACAGTTGAGTCCCATGTGGGACAGAGAGCCTGGACAGACCCTGTGTGTCAGTTCATGATGCTGCATTATTTTATTTATTTATTTAATGCATTTTTATAAAGCGCGGACTTCACCCGAAGGTGTCAGAGCACTGTACAATAGAACCAGTTACATTACATGAGAGAACTGTTGCAGGAATAGAACAAACAAAAATAGCATGCCATAGAGTCGAAGCAAAGCAGGCAAAAGGCACACAATCTCAAGCACAGCATGAACAGACTGTACAAGCAAAAGTAAGAATAAATATGACAAATTTTACAATGACTAAAGAACTTCCTGGCACACAATAGCAGGCCATAGAATCAAAACAACGCAGGCAGCAGGGACACAATTTCAAACGCAGCAAGCACAGGATGTACAAGCAAAAATGTAAACATATGTGACAAATTTACAATGACTAAAGAACTTCCTGGCGGGGTCCGAGAAGGAGGGAATTAGTTCTGAAAGTGTCTTTGGAATAAAAGAGATTTGAGGTCCGCTTTGAAGATCTGAATGAAGGTGATGGCACGGAGCGAAGGAGGAAGCGAGTTCCATGTTCTCACTGCATTACCTGAGAACGATTGTGCCAACAATTTTTCTCTTTTGAAGGAGGGGGGTTCAAGAAGGAACTTTTTCGCATTCCGAGAAGGTCTTGAGCCTCCAGACAGTTTGAGTTTATTTGCCAGATAGCGAGGGGAGGAAGAGTGCAAAGCTTTGTGGGTGATGCACGCTGTTTTGTAGATAGTTCTAGCCTCGATGGGAAGCCATCGGAGTGAAGACAGGATAGGAGTGATGTGGTCACTTCGTTTGGACCCTGAAATGAAGCGAGCTGCCGAATGGAGGACGGATTTGACGAGGAAGAGGTGAGATTTGGGAAGGCCAGTCAGAAGAGAATTACAATAGTCAAGTCTAGAAAGAACTAGCGTTTGGACCAAGGTTTTTAGGTCATTCTCCGGGACGAACCGACGAATCCCCCATAAAAGTTGCAGTTAATAACATGCGCTCTTGGCCATGGAGTTGATGTGTGAGATTAGCTTGAGTCTTTTGTCAAGTATGACACCTAAGGATTTAGCGCAGTCCACAATGATGGGTTTACTGTTGAGTAGATTTGATTGATCCATCCAGGCTTGAACAGGAGGTGGAGAGAGAGAGCTCTTGGCCATCTTCTAGACCCTGTATTTGCTAGCTGGGAAGGTCTCAAAATGAATATCCCACTACAGATTACATGGTCTGATCATTTTGTCATCCCCTTTGAGGTACAAAATGTTCTTGAGGATTATAGCACGATTAACTCTAATGTGCCCAACTCTAATCCCATGAATCGTAGAGACTGGAAGAGCTTTTCAGAAGAAAAGTTTAAATCTGCCCTTGGGAGGGAACCTCCCCCCTCCAGCGACTCCCTACTCACGGCATGGGAAGAATATGAAAAATGGATGTCCAGTGCTCTGGACATGGTAGCACCGTGGACTTCCAAACCCTCTGTTAGAAAGACTCAAACGGCCCCATGGTTCTCCAAAGAACTCAAGGAAGCGAAAGCCAAATGTAAGAACATCGAACGAGGATGGAGGAAAAACTACGATGTAGAGGACAAACTAAAATATAAAAATGAATTAAAAATATATCACAAACTTATTAGAGCAGCCAAAGGTGTGTATTTTAAAGAACGTATTGAAAATGCTAAAAATCCCACTAAGGAACTGTTTTCAATATACAAAGAGCTCACGGTCCCCACCAGACTTGAGGCTCGAGACACATACTCTAACGAGTTATGTGAGGAGATTGCAGATTTTTTTGTGAAAAAGGTAGATTTAATACACGATACTTTCTCAAACAGCCCCCTTGACCATCACTCAACCGTGACAAAGGTTTCCGACACCAAGCCCCAGCTGACAACCTTTATAGTCCCTAAGAGATCTGACCTGCTTTCGATTATGAGGGGAATACAATCTGGATCCCCCCTGGATGTGATCTCCCCTAAGCGATGTACGGGAGTCCTCGATGGCATGGCCGAGCAGATTGAACAGCTTATTGCTCTCTCTTTCCAGGAGTGCCATGTGCTGGATGCCTGGAAAACCGCTCAGGTTATACCCCTGAAAAAGAAAGCAAATATACAGATCTCTCAACTGCAAAACCTCCGACCAATATCTCTTCTCCCCTATTGTGGGAAAGTTGTGGAGAAGGTTGTGAATAAACAACTTATGCAATTCATTGAAGAGAACTCCTGCCTCCACTCAACCCAGTCAGGTTTTAGAGCAGGATATTCAACCGAATCTGCGGTTCTGTTTTCTACAGAACGCTTAAGACAGCTTGTTGACGGAGGGCAGACAGCAGCGTTGGTGTTATTAGATCTCAGTGCAGCATTTGACACCGTGCTGCACTCAACGCTGCTGTCACGTCTATCAGATATGGGAATTGAGGGTCCAGCCTTGGAATGGGTAAGATCCTTCCTGGAAAACAGGAGTTTCCAGGTACATTGCCCTCCCTATAAGTCATCCCCCCGCAAGTTAAGGCATGGGGTTCCACAGGGCTCAAGTTTGAGCCCCACGCTGTTTAATATTTATATGGAGCCTTTGGCACATATTGTGGAATCCTATGGTGTGGATATCGTCACATACGCTGACGATACCCAACTAATAATTCAACTTGCTAATAACCAACCTGAGGAAGCCATTAATTTTTCCAACTGTATGCGGGCAGTTGCTGGGTGGATGAACAACAACTGCCTTCGCCTTAATGGCGAAAAAACTGAGCTACTAGTGATCGGCAAATCGTCATCTACCTGGTCTCAGGCCTGGTGGCCAACGGAACTAGGGCCTATCCCCCGCCCAGCAGAGGCTGTAAGAAACCTGGGAATCATGATTGATGCGGAGTTGTCCTTCAAGCAACAAATTAATAAAATCACTGGAAAATGCTTTGGAATTCTCAAAACCCTCCGCAAAGTTCTCGACCTGCTTCCCTTTGGTGTCAGGAAGAAACTTATCCACGCCCTAGTCACGCCGCATCTGGACTACGGCAATGCCCTTCTCCTTGGCCTGAGCAAAAAAGGCATTCAACAACTTCAATGTGTCCAAAATGCCGCCGCCCGTTTAGTATTAAACCTTCCACGTAGGGCATCTGGCACAACGGCATTACGCAAACTCCACTGGCTCCCCATTGTAGAGCGTATTAAATTTAAGGCACTTTGTATGGCTCACCGCATTGCCCACGGAAAAGGCCCTAAATACCTGCAAAGACTCCTTATCACCCATCGCCCTTCTCGTAATCTTAGATCCGCTGGAGCGATGTTATTCAAACTCCCCCGTGTCTATAAGTCCAGAATGGGAGGCAGCTCATTCCGCTTCTTGGCTAGCAAGCACTGGAATGGCCTCCCCCTGAACCTTCGGATGGAGCCCTCCGAAACAAGATTTAGACAGAATCTAAAAACTCATCTTTTTCCAGAGTAAGTGTATTCTGACACTTCGGGAATTTCCTGTACCTTGGTTTTTAGCTTCAGTTGGGAGCAGCAGTCTTTCAGCGCGGGGACACACCGTCACTGGTGTAACCAGGCGCTTAAGAAATGGCCTTATTATTATTATTATTTTAGATATGAGGAGGAATTCCGTTTTGGAGGGATTGAGAATGAGTTGGTGAACTAACATCCAGTTGTGAATAGTGTTGAGAGTAGAGCTGAGTAGTGAGAGATCATGAGGGGAAGACACCTTGAGGTAGATTTGAGTGTCATCCGCATAGAGATGGTAGAGGATTCCAGAATTGCTTAGAAGGTTCCCCAATGGTTCCAGATAGAGATTGAACAGAGTGGGAGCAAGGATAAAACCTTGAGGGATGCCTTGACCAACCACCAGTGGAGACGAGAGACTATTTGCAATCTTGATCATTTGGGATCTATCTGAGAGGAAAGAGACAAACCATTTGAGTACTGTGCCTTCCACGCCCATTCTCTGTTGAAGAATGTTAAGAAGGGTGTTGTGATTAACAGTGTCAAAAGCTGGCGAGAGGTCAAAAAGAATCAGAAGGCACGATTCCCCCAAATCGAGAATATGCAGCGCATCATCGATCACTTGCAGCAGGGTTGTTTCAGTGCTGCAGTTTTGAATAAAGCCCGACTGGAACATGTTGAGGAGATTATTGTCCATAATGTGTTGGGAGAGTTGTTTTGCAACATATTTTTGTGTGATCTTTGAAAGAAAAGGGAGATTGGGGATGAGGCGGAAGTTATTGAGGTCATTTGCATCTGCATTTGATGATAGCCATGGAGGAGCCAAGAGGCTCGGTCGGCGCAGGCTGGCTAAAGCAACCTCTCACTCAGCAGTATTCAGCAATACAGAGTACAGCCTGGACTCCCCCTTGCTCCTTCTGGCCCGATAAAGACACCATTGGTAAGTTATGAATGGTGTTAAAATGGACTGGGATAGGCCAGTGTGGTCGCCAACTCTCCCAGAGAATTAAGTTTTAAGGTTCTGCAAAGGCCCAGAAAAATAACATAGTAAAACCAGCTGGTAGTGGGGCTGAATTCTATGAGTGTCCAGGAGTTTTCATGCAACAATGAAAATGTCAAGATACATCTGGCGACTATTGGACAGCTGGAGCGAGAACAGCAGTTTGTCTAGTGACAGTTTTCACAAAAGAACATGAACCGCGCATATTCGCAAAACTGTATTTTATGAGGTTTAGCTGTTAATTACCAGACTTTGCCACAGGAGTGCAATGTCCAAGGCCTTTGTTGCTCGTACTCCCAGGGGACACCCTTTCTTCCCGTGGGAAAGGCAGGGAGTGGCTAACTCTGCCTCTGTATTCTGTCATCACTAATTGATGCCTGACTAAGGGACTTCCGCCAAGGTCACAATCTACCTGCTCCCAAGGCACATTCTCCAACTTGGATTATGAAAGAGAAAGCACGGAGAGCAACAAAAGAAAATTTGAGACAATATTCTAACTGTCTATTGTTGCTAAGATGGCACTTAGCATACAGTGTACTGCGGAAGAAACATTGCGCTTGGTATGACACAGAAACATCCTAATTCTCCTAATGCAGCCGTTATGAAGCATTCTCATGAATTACTTTTACAAGCATAATTTTATTTTCACTTGTGCTGCTTCACTGAGTTATCTCATATTGAAAGCTGATGCATATTCTAATGTGACATTAATACATGCGAATTATCCGCATCTTTTTGATGGTGCTATTGGTTCTTAGCAGATGTAATATGACCTTTTGAAAGCTCTTCAGCTATGAATTACCTGTCCTCGACGTGGCCAGCAGGACTGCTCTAAGTAAGGACAGAGAGGCTCTAGCTGTGTCTTCTCATAACTAAAAGATCTTCATGAGAGAAAGCAATGTATTGAGTTGAAACTGTAGATACGTCTTACAATCAGTGTCATTCTCAGCCCAAGAGCAGATGCATTTACATGGGGGGAAGCAGAAGGTGATTTATTATTATCTATTTAAACCCTCTAGGGGCTCAAAAAGGAAATTTAAGTCGCCCCCTACCACTATGTTGCAATCTTTCGGAATGATGGAAATGAAGGTGGAGAGATCATCTATGGTACTAGACTCACTGCCTACTTTGACTGGGCGTGAGTAGACATTGATCAAAGCTAGCTTGAAACGATTTGGCCAGACAAGGACCACGCATTGTATGTCACTGGAGTAGGTGGTAAGAATGCTAGCCCTACAGCCCAGGTGTGTTCCGACCCAGATAGTAATGCCTCCAGAGGGACGTCCCCTCCCGTTCCATATAGCTGGGACGTGGAAGGAGGCAGAGCCCACTCTGAATTCATCTGCGTGTGCCCAGGTCTCTTGGAGGAGGCACACATCGTTTTTATCCATGAATGATCCTCATTCAGGACATATGATTTTATTGGATAGTCCAGCAAGATTCCATGACACAATTTTAATTAAATCTAAGTTTGCGGCGGGGACTCCTTTCTCGAATTGTACCTCATTCCCTACATCTTTAGAAGCAGTCCTCACACCATTATCAATCATCGGCATGCCCCCCGCTGCTTTCAGTTGCAGACCCTCTGGCTATTTGGAATTTGGGTGCATCTGCTGGCCTTAGTGGTGCTGCCACAGCACATGTGTCATTCCCTATCAATTTTCCTTCCTGCATGCATCTTCCCATTTCCTGCCCATGAGATTCACTATTCGCCCCTTGTGTGCCCCTGGGATTAATATCCATTTCACCAGAAGTTAGGCAGTCCACCATGTCTAAAAGACTAAATCTATTGTATAGATAGATGTCCTCACCTACCAAGCATTCTCCGCGTCTACCCTGTCTTGTCCCTGTTCTTGTTGTAGAAGCTACACAGTTCGAGCCTACATCCCTGCCGCTGGTACTGTGCGGTAAAACAGGTGGGTAAAAGTACAAGAGCGGGAGGGACTGAATGGCGGACGCTGATGTGGGATAGGGCCACTGGCATACATGGGACACAATCCTTGTGTCCCTAAAATTAATTAGGACACAGTCTCCCCCTAAATCATTTGTTCTGTGGCCTACCCATGCAACTCTTCTGACCTTCAGGATTTTGCTGGTGGCATCTTGTGTTAATGTTCTATTTTTATTTAGTCAGTCAATGACTTTATTCTTAAGAGTGGCGTGTGTTTCCTCTCGCCCATTTATCAGTGGTGGTACCCCAGCAAGAACAACTACGAGGGGACTGTATTCAGTGGGTAGGTCAATTCGTACAGTCAGAGATTTATTCTGGCTAAGTGATTGTGGGGCAGCATTCGAGTTTGGCATTACTGTATCCTTGCTATGGGGGTGCCTAGCCGGTCCCTTGGCTGCAATCACTGGTTTAGCCTGTTGTGAATTTCCACCCACTGGGGCCTCTGTTCCCAACCTGCTCCCACCTGTCCCTGGTATCGGCGATGGTGTGATCCCGTCCCCCTGTACAGTTTGATACTCTAGCACTGTCCTCGCTTTACTTGAATCATTAGCTATACAGGAAGTTAGAGGCGCTGGCTCAGTGTTAGGGATATTGGGGTTACAAGTGCGCCAGCGATTCTACCTAATACATTAGTGAGTGAGAGTAGGTTTGCTTCGATCGCAGCCATTCTATTCATTAAGGGCATTAGGCTTTCAGCAATTATTGACCCCACTTTCTCCCAGAAAGCACTATCCAAAGTGACCACAGGAACCGCGGATATATCCAATGTAATTGGGGGTGGCGACATCTCAATCGTCTCAGGCACCACACTTTGGTTAACCATCTCTGGCTCCCCACTTTGATCAGCATCTTTACTCCCCTCTCCCACACACTTCAATGACCTCCCTCCGCCCACACAGTTTTTTGCCTTTTGTCTATGGCCTGCCCTCCTCTTGTTTTTTTGGCCTTGTTTATCTTTCAAGGATTCAGACAAAGTAGGCAGTGAGTCTAGTACCATAGATGATCTCTCCACCTTCATTTCCACCATTCCGAATGATTGCAACATAGTGGTAGGGGGCAACTTAAATTGCCATTTTGAGCCCCTAGAGGGTTTAAATGAAGGCGCCCTCGCAGCTGAGGATGATCACTGGTCAATACCCATGACCCAGGCCCCATATGCTAGGGCATGTAGTGGTCGCACTCCGTCAGACATTCCTGCCAAATATACCTACAATATACCTGGACGTACATCACATCTTGACTATATTATGGTGGAAACCAGGCTATGGCCGAATGTATTGATTTTGCTGTTATGCCAAGAGAGGACAGAGACCACAATGCCTTAATTCTAGAAATGACCTTGCCAAAGATCGCTGGGTCTAGGGATCCTTCGAGGGGCGAAGGCATTAATAACTTGACCCTGGCAAATAATAGGCGTAGAATTAGATGGTCGCGACTAAAGGAAAAACCAGAACAGATTGCGAAACTATATAATCTGGCAGTTCCGCTGCTGGTAGAAGCTGCTGTTCTGAATGAATTACCACCATCCCCTGACTCTCTTGATCTGATAGAGGCCTTGCATGGGACCCTAGTATGCAGCTTGGCTGAAATATTGAATCCCAGGGTGTCTAGGGAAAGAAATAGTACCTCCTGCTCTTCTTGGTATAACAAGGCATGCAGAAAAGCAAAGTCGGAGTTAGTGGCAGCCGTAAAGGATAATAATAGAGCCCCAATAAAAGTTAAGAGGGCTCACTATAAGAATACAATTAAATGTGCAAAGGAAGAATCGGACCAGGAGAAGTGGTCCAGTCTAACGACTGCCCTTAACTGCAAAGACTTTAAAACATTCTGGTCTATTATTAATTTCGGCACAGGACGACCAAAACAAGCAGTAGAACCGAACCTTGCGCCCGAAGTATGGGAAGATCACTTCCGTACTTTGTATTCCTGCGAGGCTATTCCTGAAGATGTGTCTGTAGATCCACTGTTCTACGGTCTGAAAACTCTGTGCTTTGAGGAGTATATGGTCACGGTGGCCGAAGTATGCACTGCCATTGACAGACTTGCATCAACCAAAGCTACCGCCCTGGATAAACTTCCGGGCAACCTTTTTAAACACCAACCAAAAGTTTGGGCCCAATATCTATGTTTACTATTTAATGCAATCTTGAGAGGAATGGGGGTCCCTAGTACTTAGCTGGGAGCAGAGATAGTATCTATTTTAAAAAGGGGCTCATCTCTGCTCCCATCCAACTACAGACCCATAAGTCTCATTGACGTCCCACTGAAGATCTACACAAGACTTATTTTAGACCAACTGCAGGATTGGATGGAGGAATTTGAAATACTTAGCCCCTATCAGGCAGGGTTCAGAAAGAACACCTCCACCATAGACCAAATCTTCCGTCTAGTATTATTACATAGGAAAACGGTGCATATAGAGGGTGTCAGCCTCTATATGGTGTTCGTAGACCTGCGGTCTGCCTTTGATCTTGTACCAAGAGGCAAAATGTGGAAAGTCCTTTTAGATCTGGGCATCCCTGATCACCTCCTTTCAATCCTGATAAGATTACATGAGGCACATTTTGCCCAAGTCAGATGCGGGAAGAGTGGTACTCTTATATCCAGATTCCCCGTTGGCAGGGGGGTGAGACAGGGCTGTGTGCTCGCACCGACCCTGTTTTGCCTCTATGTCAACGGGGTAATCACGCATCTGAATGGGGTGTGGAATAATGACGCGCCAAAGATAGCCGGAAATAGGGTACCGGCGATAATGTTCGCCGATGAGACCCTATTGCTTTCCAAATCCCCGATGGGCATCCAGAGAATACTGGATGGATTTGTAGAATTCTGTAACAAACAGGGTTTGGAGATTATTTCTCTGAAAACTAAATTTATGATTTTCAACCCACCCAGAACTACAAGACCCAATCCCACCCTGGGTAAAATAACACTGGAAAGGGTTAGCACTTTTGTTTATCTGGGGTCACAATCAATGAGAGCTTGATGTGGGGTCCCCAGTACGCATGGGCGAATTTTGCGAATCTCGCGTTCGCGAATTTTGCGGATTTGCGAACTCGCAATTTGCAAAATCCGCGAATTCTCGCGAATTTGCGGATTTTTTTTGTGTGTTCGCGCCGGTTTCTGCCAGTTCGCGAGGGTTTTGTACAATTTCGCAAACGCGAACTTACCTGTCGGGTCGCAAGTTTTGCGAACTTGTTGTTTCTACGTGTCCAGCCTGTTTGGGACACTCTTCTTCATCACTGCCACTCTCTGTCACCACTGCCACTCTCTGACTACTCATGCCACCCTCTGGCCCACCCATGCCACCCTCTGTTTCATCACAGCACCCTCTGGTTGTCCAGTCAGTGTACATTATTGTGGCAAAGCAAAGCACACCTTCCCTGCCTCAAGTGACCTGAATTAATTTGGGGCTGATTAATGTGTCACAGAATATTTTTTTAGCTGGCACCTGCTTCCTTAGTGCTTCCTGATTAGTGATCTTTTGCACTTGCTAAGTGCTTTCATTGTTGCAAAATTAGTTACAACACCTGCCCTGCCCCAACTGACAATAATGAATTAGGGGCTGATTAATGGATTTTAACTTCCAGCCTGGCTCCTGCTTGTCTCCCTTAGCTGTAATTCAGGACCGTTGTGGCATATGTGTAACTATTCTGAGGTTCAGAGCAGGGTCACATAATAGTTGCAAGTAGGCAACTGAACTCTGGAGGGGCCCCTCAGGAAGCACTACAGGAAATGGCTACTAATGATGAGCCTGAACTTTTGAACCTGGTAAGTAGTTTCAGTTTTGCTAAGATCGTATTTCTGCAATTTAGCGCTTATTCGCGGGGCGCAAAGTTGTACTGGGAAGCCGCGAACTCACGCGAACAGTGCGAGCAAGCCATAAAATCCGCTGCTCGCGGATTTGTGGATTTTGCGGGAGATTTCCGAATCTCGCGGATTGCGAATTTACCGAAAATCCGCAAAATCCGCGAGCGAAACGGATTTTCCGCCCATACTTAGTCCCCAGGCAACCAAATCCCAGCTAAAACTGCCCAATTAGCAGGTGAGATCTTGAGGCTATCCAATGCCTCAACGATAAAGCCTTTGGGTCCGCCACTGGAGGTCTACAAATCACAGGCCAGGGGTGCAAGTATGTGTGGAGGTGAGCTTTGGGGTCACTGTAATAACTCTAAAATTTCCAGGGTTGAGAATAGGTTCCTAAGGAATTTAGTAGCTCTTCCACCCAGTACCCCGCTCCTCCCATTGAGACTTGATCTGGGGATTACCCCAATCGAGGAGGAGCTAGCTCTTAGACCATTAAGGTACTGGCGCACCTCTGGGTTACACCGGAGCTGGTTAACTACAGGCAAGAGCTCAAAGAAGTACTCACTCTTAGTAGCGGTGCACGCGAAATTCCATGGCTTGCCTTCATCAATAAGGAATTCTTTAGACTGGGACTCTCAAGCCTATGGACTGATCCAGAGAGGGGCTGTATTCAGATCTCGGCTGCCATGCTCTCGAAAAGGATATCGTGCTGAGAGCTTGGATATGGCTTTGCGAAATCCTAAGCACGGCTCCAGAACCGTATCCTTTCTTATGGTAAAATATACGTACCACTATGAAGGCCTTATGGATGTTATCTATCCCGTCATGGCAAGGAAACTTTACGTGCAATGACGGCATGGTGTACTACCTATACGGGCCTTCACATGTAAATGGTGTTTGTCGGCACCGAAAAACTGCCCCTCATGCCAATGTGACAGTGAAACAGAGCTACATGTCTTTTTCTTCTGCCCTGCGTATGCCAAACCAAGGGAATATTGGCTTGTCCCACTTTGTAAAAATCTTGGTTTTCAGCAGTGCGCACAAGAACTCAGAGTAATGCAATATGACACCGCAGGACCTATTGTTTTTTTCAGTTTCGCATTTTTTAGCAGCCATGTGGCGTATAAGGAGATCTGCAAGTACTCAGGGCTAAGCTCTCTCCTTTGGACTAGCATTGTATTTTGTCACAGTGACTTTTCCCATCCCCACAGTCCCCTAGAATTCTGCATAATGTGCTCGTATTTTTTAAAGAATAATGCATTGGGACTTTACTATGACTATAATAATCAATTGTGTGTTTTTATAACAAATTTTTTATTCTGTTTTAAATGTACGCTATGATGTCCCATGACTTTTAAATATGTGCTTTTATGGTATCCTTGTACCGAAATAAAGATTTTATGATGATGATTTATTATTAGTAAATGACACAACTGCAGCTATGGGACCACAGGAAAGTGATGGTAAAAGAGTATGTCATTGCACAGACGTCAATTAGCGATGGCAGGTTGGTACATTCTATCTTAGCTTAACTTTGGTACCCTGGCACTGCTGTCGCTTCTCATGGTCTCATGTTCCATTAAGACAGTGCCAGAAGTAACAATCAGTGGCAAAGCCAATAGGTCTTACTTTAAGGTGCTAACACATGCAAACACAGGCAATGGAGAAAGAACTGGAACACAGAAGACAAAAGTGAATATAGAACCCATATTAGGCTTTATAAAAACGCATTAAAAACAGCGCAGGCCTCCTACTTTGAGGAGCGAATAGCCTTAGCGGCTAATTCCGCGAAAGAGACCTACCGAATAGTTAAACTCCTCACCAAATTACAAGACCCTCCATCATCCCCAGATTTGGATGGCGCAAAATGTAACCAAATGGCAGATTTTTTTTCGGCAAAAATCGCAAAAATCCTTACCTCCCTCCCAGCGCCTTCTATCGTACAAGCATGCCGTAGTTCCTTTCCCCTCCAAGACACCCCGAGATTATCCTTTTTCCCCCAAATCTCCATCGAAACGTTTCTTAACGTTTTACACAAAGTCAAAAGTGGTTCCCATTCAGATCCAGCCCCCATTAGTAAATTGAAGCTAGTTGCTTCCACTATAGCCCCCCTCTTCACCAATCTGATCAACGCCTCCTTTAAAAATGGCATAGTCCCGGCGAACTGGAAAAAAGCCACAGTTAAGGCTCTCATAAAAAAAACGCACCTAGATCCCACAGATCCATCTAATTTTAGACCGATCTCACCGCTACCGGCTATGAGCAAAATAGCCGAACGAGTTGCAAATCAACAACTTTCGGAATTTCTAGAGACCAATCATCTCCTCCGCAAGTCCCAGACAGGCTTTAGACCAGGACAAGGGACCGACACCGCACTGTTAGCCGTGGTCGAAGAAGCTAGGGGCATAATGGACGCAGGAGGATCAGTGGCAGTGATCCTCCTCAACCTGAGTGCCGCCTTCGACACGGTGGACCATGCAACCCTTGCCCACCGCCTTGGTCTGATAGGAGTGGCGGATTCCGCTTTAGCCTGGATCTCATCCTTTCTCGAAGACAGGTCCTTTCAAGTTGCTGACGGGTACTCTACCTCCAATGTTCAGCCTCTTAAGTGTGGTGTGCCTCAGGGATCCTCCCTGAGCCCCACACTTTTTAATGTTTACATGGCTCCCCTGGAGGATGTTGTCAAGCCATTTGGCATTAAATCAATAATGTATGCTGACGACACCCAGCTCGTCGTCTCCCTTAATCAACCAGACAACGCCCTGTCCAATCTAAGCAGTTGCCTAGAGAAGGTGCATCAATGGATGTGCGAATCCAGATTAAAACTGAATGGGGAGAAATCTGAAATACTCCTTTTGGGAACCCCTAACAAAATCCCCTTACCCCTTCCCTGGCCACCATGCATGGGAACGCCACCTACTCCCAAATCCGAAGTCAAGAGCCTAGGGATTTGGCTTGACCAGGATCTAAGTTTCAAAACTCAGGCGAGAAAAACGGCGGGAACCTGTTTCGGCCTTATAAAGATGGCACGAAAGATTCAACATCTACTCCCGCTCCAGTCCAGGAAACTCCTGATGCAGGGGCTTGTGAACTCCAGATTTGACTATGGAAATGTCCTGTATCTGGGGGCTCCAGCCTCGGTAGTCCATAGACTTCAATGTGCACAAAATGCGGCGGCACGAATCCTCACAGGAACCACAGGTAGGAACTCGGCCAAACCAGCCCTTAGAAGCCTGCACTGGCTGCCAGTAAAGGAGAGGGTCAATTTTAAGACCCTGTGCATTGCCCATAGAATTATGCACAACGAAGGCCCTCCCATACTCAGGACACTTGTGACTCAACAACATTCAAGTAGACAATTAAGATCCAATTCTCTTTCCCTTGCAAATGTCCCTAGAATTAGGAAGGCCAGAACAGGCGGTCGCCTGTTCTCCTACAATGCTCCTAGACTTTGGAATGCCCTTCCTCTTTCCCTGAGGCAAGAGCACAACCACCTCAGGTTTAGGAAACGCCTAAAAACCCTCCTTTTCCCCTGAGCTCGTCTCCCTTCCTTCCCTCAGTACCGTGGTCTTTTTTTAGCGCCGGGATGCCCTAGGGTAGCTGTGCGCTCTAGAAAACCCAAAATCAAATCAAATCAAATCATTCACAAATGCGGTTCGCACGTGTTAGCACTTTAAAGGCATGCCTCGTGGTTTCGCTCATTCTAGGTGCCTTAAGAGTGAGTAGCACAAGACAGCAATACAACAGGATGTTATTAGGAGTTCCAAGAGTGAGCAGCACAAGCATGCATTACCACAGGTTGTTACTAGGTTTCTCAACATGGAGCTGCACAAGCTTGCAGTAACAGAGGCTGCAGCTAAGTGTCCCAAGAGTGACCTGCACAAGCCTCCGGTACTGCAGGCTGTTACAAGGTGTCCTGAGATTTACAAATATCAGTTCCAATATATTAAAATATTTTTCAAAAAAGGAACCATGATAGAATTTTGAATATATATATATATATATATATATATATATATATATATATGATTGCCAGTCACCTCGTAACAAATTATACCACGCTCTCAGGCACTCAATAAGCGTCAGACATCAGCAGGTTCCAAGGGTGTTTAATGACCCCTTACAACATGTTTCGGCTTACGGGAAGCCTTGTTCACGTAAGGTTTGTGCAACGTGTTGTGCAGTGTAAATACTGAAACAGTAACAACATAGACAAAGGACACAGGTCGCAGGTCACAGACCCAAAATTAGGTTCGGCCATGTTGGAATGGTTAAACTGCGTTGTTAATACATCTTAACAACCATAATAAATGCGCATTTGGTGAACACAATACAAAGAGTCCAGATTATGACTAGCATCTCATTGTCTACACATTGTGACAAGACCCGAGCGGTATAGGTCAGCGCTCACATATTTAGGCCAGGCAAATTCATGGAGAAAATCAGCATGCATGATATTTGAGTTAATGTACAAGGTCCAATAAAAATAGCGCGGACAGTCACTAGATGAAATACCAGGAGACACAAGTGTGGACCAGTAGGCAACGTTTGCCTAGTTAAACCACGTTGTTAATACATCTTAACAACCACAATGCATGCGCATTTAGTAAACACAATTAGAAGAGTCCAGATAAAGACAAATAACAAGCATCTAATTGTCTAAACAATGTGACAAGACACGAGCTGGTTAACAACGTGGTTTAACTAGGCAAACGTTGCCTACTGGTCCACACTTGTGTCTCCTGGTATTTCAATAATAATTTGTTACGAGGTGACTGGCAATCGAATTTACCGGCAGGCTCTACCGGCGCCCACGCCACTTCCCGCGGGGCCGACCGCAACCTTTTGGAGCAACCGAGGAGTGTGAATATATATATATATATATATATACAGCTCACGGTTTCCACCAGTTCTCGCCAAAGAAACCACGCACTCCAGGGGTCGTTTTTGGTTAGTTTATTTCAAGTTCGCAACAGACGCATTTCGGCACTCCGCCTTCCTCAATGTTACAAACATTGATGGTGGGTGCCATGTTTTTAACAGCGTACACTCGTGATTAGGGGCGAAACAAACAAGGGACTAAAATCTATACGCCATATTGGAAGTTGTTCACAATATACGCCACGTTGTGAATAAATGCACAATGTAAAAAGGCTTTCTTACTTCATTCAGCCCCTGTAAATGCTCACAATAATTTTTTGAACATATTACTGACAGCAGTGATTTAAGTAAATCAAAAACATAAATTGCACAAGAAATATACTCTCGCATTTTATGACCCGTCTGCGAGTGCTCCTGGAAACTTGCAGGGACTTGAGCTGGATATATATATATATATATATATATAAACAAAAGTATGTCTGTTTGTCCTTTATGCATCACTACACCATTCATCCAATCGCCGTGAAACTTTGGAAGTTTTTGAGTACACTCCCGCGACACAGTAAGCATTTCTTCTTGGTATGTAGTGCTGTACAATCACATGGTTTCCATAGTCCTGCCATATCGTGTTGTGTTATGATGTTTCTAACCTCATAAGCACCACCACTAGTGTCAACTGCATGCAACAAATCATTATTCTGAAGATAACTCACATTAATTAGAGTTTTTGGGCAAATTCTACAGGTTACTTTTGGAGCATTATTCTTTTTTTGCCCTTCAGAGAAAGTAAAAAACTTCCAAATTAGAGCTTCTTTCTTCTTTGGAGGTTCTTCAGGAATGAAATCTCCCTCAGAAAAATGGCTGGAAGATGAGTCCATTGCTGTTATTATGGTAATATTCCTTCCTTCTATTTGACAAGATTCCCAGAAGAGATGCTTCTTCAGTTAGATTTGAGCAATTAAATTAAGAATAAGAATTGTCAACCACATTGAACGAAGGCAAATTATCCACTGCCTTGTTGAAGAAGTAGTTATAAACAACAACAATACTGGACTCTATGGAGGGCCTGTAATTAGAATTAGAATAAGAATTGCTAACTACATCCAACTAAGGCCTTTTGGATGTTTGGTTTTCTAGTCCATTTCACAGAGTGTGAGTTGAAGTCCAGAGTGGGAGCCTGACAAATGGCTACCACATCTAAGGAAAGGACCAAGTGTCGGACGTAGTTAGCAAAAACAAGATTACTGGACTCTACTGAGGGCCTGCAATTAGAATACGAATTGGCAACCACATCGAACCATTTGAAGCCTGAATTGTATTATTCAACTAAATGTATAAATGAAATAAAAGAAGTTCTTGAATGAAGCATACTAAAGGGATATTGTATAGGTTTTGATAAATGTCATACTTAGTTTGGTATTGAAGTCTGGAAATAATAAATCAACAGTATAATTAATTGTGAGCTCTGATGACTGCAGTGTAGGCAGGAGGTGGTGGTCAGCAAGGGCCCACGGCCACGTGGCATTGAGTAGAGCTGTACAGTATTGGCAATTTAGTGTGTGTGCAGCCAGCAATGATAAGTGGTGCAGAGAGTTAGTGGAACCTGAAGCAACAAAGTTCTGTGGAGTCTGCGATGATGCGTGGTTCAAGCAGGACGTACTGGTAGCAAAGTCTTTAAAATCAAGTTTTCTAATAAATATTGGTTTTCTATTCACAGAAGTAAGTTTAGGTATATCTCCAAAAACTAGGATATATTTTCTTCTAAATAAGTCATCTCATTCAATACGGTCATGTGGCGATAATTTCTGGTGGACTGAGTTAGTAATGCTTTTGGCGCTGAGCTTACGTGGTCGGGGGGAGGCACAATAATTGTAGTAATGCCTTTTTTTGATTGAATTCTGTATGAATTCCATTTTAAAGTGACAGTATACCTCATCACTGACATAAAATGTGCACTCTTCTTTGCGATGATTTATGGTGCGCTGAGTTAGTAGTATCTTTTGCGCTGAAATTGTATGTACCCTGCGATAATGAGTGGTAAAGGAGGGACCGCATTCTGACCAATGTCTTTTCTCTATTGAATTCTGCTTCCGTAGGAATGCTTTTTTTGTCACAGTTAACAGAATCTGAGGACACAGATTGTCTGTGCCTTAAATAAATCAAGACTGAATTTAATGTTGTCTTTAGTGCTAATAAGGCACTGGTACCAAGTTGTAAACTTTGTTGATCACAGTGTACATTTGAATGCAGTACTTAGTACATAAATTGATGAACGTTTTTGTGGCATCCATTAATAAAATTGATTCTTCCTTTCACGTGACACACTTCAAAAATATGACAGAGAAATTCATGCATGCACAATTTATAAGAAATGAGGCCTGGGAGGGCTCCGTAACACAGAAGGAAATATTATGATCATGAACGCAATAAGAAAAGAGGCCTAGGAGGGCTCGTGAAGCAGAAAAAAATACTATCATGCATGCAGAATTAATAAAAATAGAGGGCTAAGCATGTGGCGTACTACAGAAATACTACACAGAAATTAATGTATGTACAATTTATAAAAAAAGAAAAGAGGCCTGGAGGACCCCGCGACGCAGAAAGAAACATTTCCATTATGTACGCACAATTTAAAATCTTTGAGGGCTGGGAGGGCCACGTGATGCAGAAAATAATACCATCATGCACTTACAATTTATCAGAATAAAGGCCATAGCAGGTGGCGTACCATAGAAATACGACACAGAAATTCATGCACACACAAAAGATGCGTGGCTGCTGGGCCTGGGATCAGGATGGGACTGCCTGAGTGTAGGGACTGGGCCTCTGGGTCTGGCGTGGACTGGGTTTGGAGCGGAAGCTGATGGTGTGACGGCTTCTCCTACCTTTGCTTCTGTCGTCTCTTGTCTTGTCTTCAAAGGCTGGTGCTCTGGCTGGGCCTGGGGCTGGGCTGGGCGCAGACGTTGCCACCACCACGCCTATGGTGGCGTGGCTGGGGGGGTAGCAGTAGTGACACCATGACGATTATCACGAGTCCTCCTCTGCTCCAGCAAACAGCCAACAACGACGAGAGTCTGTCTGTCACCGCAGCACAGGCAGGCAAAAGAGAGTGTGCTCACGTCAGTGCCTGCATTATACGGGAACCGCAGGGGCTGACCAAATAATGCCCAGGGTCGTCATTGGTAGCATTTTCGCGCGCTACAAGAATGACGGCCCTGGGGGACCTCCTATTGGCTAATTTATTGGCTTCCAGGCTTAGTAATAGCAAGAAAGCTAGGTGGTGACATCTGGGGAGTGTGGGCGGCCGTGCAGAGCGCATGTGCAGGTGTGAGTGTGTGCACCAACACTTAACAACAGAGAGAGACAGGGGCGGAGTTACCATGTGCGCAGTGGCAGGCCCAGAATTGGACCTACAATGAGTGATCACTTGTAACCATTCTTGTAGCGCGCACTGTGGCCTGATTTGACACTGAGAGGGTGTGATGTCATCACGCCACGGTATCCTCTTGTGGTCGTCCGCCCAGGCTAGTAAATTGCGCAGAAACACTACAATGTAGCCCAAAAACCAGTCCACCGCTATGCATGGGTTTTTCCCGCACGACTGGGAAAAAAGTCGCCCAATTGTGCGGGAAATAGCACAATCTGGCAACCTTATCTAGAAGAATGCAAGGTTACTTTAAAGTTTTCTTGTACAAGAATGGGCGGTTACTTATAATTTAGGATGACAGTCATTGGTTAGACAATATGTATGAGGGTTTCAGAGCTGTGATTGGTTAAACAGGATGTCAGATTGATGGACGGCGCACACTGTATTTTCTAAAAAATAGCCGTATGCTCACAGTGATTGTGAACTGTTGGAGTACACACCCAGACGGAGGGCCAGATATGGTGCATATACACACAAAATCCAACGAAACACGCAGACGCAACGCATGCACACAGCGTGGGCTCGGCTCAAAGCCTTCGGCTCGGGTCTTTAATGCTGGAGAGAGCCTTTAATAGCCAGTATAGCCTTCTATGGGGGCTATAAGGCTATATCATATTTATATAATCTTATAAAGTAGTTGAGAATGGTATTTGTATAATATTTGTAAAAGGGCAAATTAGTTGATAAAGCTAGTTTTGTTTTCAGTATTAGAAAAATGAAAAAATGAAGTGTTTATGTTTTTGTACAAGGACCTACAACATAAAACATTCAATATGTAAAATCAACAAAACAATTTGGAAGACTGTTTCAAAATTAGTAACAGTGTCATAGAAGAGCTGAATAAACATACTATTTTAGTATTGTAGTGAGTTATACATCAGTATGTTCTTATGTATGCATTGTTCTAAAACTGAAGGTGCTATATATTCAGCTAGACAATCTCTTTGTAGAAGTGTAAGCATTCAGTTGTTTTCCAAGTAGTCATGCACCAAAGTAAGCCTTAGGGAATGGAATGCTTCAAATCATTATAGACTATGCATTCACTGTTGTATACAGCAGCAAACTTGCCTTTTATATCTTTAATTACACAGTGTGTATCGTTACACATTCACCAAACACTCTTACACTACGGTTTCAGTATTGTAGTGAACCATACAGCAGTATATGCTTATCTATACACTGTTGTAAATGTAAAGCTGCAATACATTCTGGAACACACTCTCCTTGCAGAATTGTAATCATTCAGCCAGTACCCAAGTACTCATGGTGGAAAGTGTGCCTTAGGGCATGGACTGCTTCAAACACCTATAGACTAAGCATGCAGTGTTCTATGCACCGGCAAACTTGTCTTTTATACCTTCAATTCCCCAATCTGTATTCTTACACTTCCAGTAAACACTATCACACTTCTGTTTCAGTATTGTAGTGACCATACAGCACTATGTGTTTATCTATACACTGTTCTAAAAGAATCAATTTACTACATTAAAACACTAATCAGCAGATGTACAATAAGTGGTACATTCCCAGAGATATGCCAGTTATTGTGTACTGTGACATCACCTCCTTGTGGCGCAGGGCTTTATAATGTGATGCACCTTCCAGATGCGTCACATTGTAAATACCACATACCATGGCACATCTTTTGCACCAAAAATGTGGTACTAGTAAAAGTATGTGAGTGAACTTACATCTAAATGATTGTAAGATTAGGTAGGCACCTTGTGAACCCTAACAGGGTACCCATCAGTCACCACTCGGAACCGCCCTTCATCATTTGGGATTCCTGTATTGCCATTTATTAGGAACAGCAAGGGTTACACATTGGAGGTGATGTTGAGGCTCTGATGAACCTAATGCTGTCCTATATGGTAAGAGTCTCACAGGCTATTCTTAAGCTGGAAAAAGAGGGTGACTGGGTATGCAGTGCATGTAGTGAGAGTGATGAAACTAAAATTGGGTGAGGGAGCAAAGAATACCTTTATTCCAAGTTTTGCTCGCTCCACCAATGTTAAAAAGCAGTGGGGTAAATTAAACAAATATTTACCCAGATGTATTGGTCAACATGTTTCTGCAAATATATAGACCACAGAGTCCGTTGCATTCATCAGGACCTTTCTTAAGCAAAAGCTACTGCAATGATGTGAAGTGATAAAAAGTGACTACAAATATTAATCTGCGACCTGAATAGAGATCACCTGGATCCTTTAGGTGTCGTCTGATTTCGCAGTCGTTGTATGTCACTGGTGAAAAAACAAACATAACAGAGAATAGTAACCACATTGATTTTGTAAGCAATTAGAATGTGTTCAGTACATTTATAACCACAAAAAAATTTTTGGGTCAAAAAAGCCTTTTTTTTAGCTTGTTAATTTTCAATCACATGAAGACATCTAATGATCTTTCATGGCAGGGTACTTTATCTTACCATTGTAGACAAAGTAGGAGGCTGCGCCTCGCCTGGCAACGGCTCAGGATACGAGGGAAGCACCGCTCTGAAAAGGGGAAAGGAAGCAAAGAACAAGGAATGTCACTGCTCCCTTTGTCTGAATGTAGGGTATGTATCGGCAAAGCGACCGATACATACCCTACATTCAGAGCGGTGCTTCCCTCGTATCCTGAGCCGTTGCCAGGCGAGGCGCAGCCTCCTACTTTGTACACACATATATATATATATTCACTGAAAAAACCATAGGTTATAGACCATATATAGTTAGCGCGAACGGCTGAATGGATTTGCACGAAACTTGGCAAAATTGTAGGGACTGTTAGCCCGATGTGCCTTTGCTGGGTCTCAATATATGTGCTCCAGTGGATTTTGAGTAATTTAGGTTAAAAAAAAGATATATATCTGGGCGGAGCCTAACCACACATCTGATCTTATTGGCTGTCAGCACTTCATCCAAGAAGTGTTGGCAGCCATCTTGGGACCAATATACATGATAGCACCTCATTAAAAAGCATTGTAGTTAATAGAGGGTTTTAGGACTTTAGTTACATTATAAATCATTTGTTGATGGTATCATACTCGTTTTAGGAATTGTGGTGGGTTCTAAGGTGATTTTACCATGTGAAAAAACCTTCTGCTGTGATATCATGAATATTGTTTGAAAGAAAACTAATATCTCATGATTTTCCCACAGTGGTTTGGAAGGGGATCTATAAGCTCCAGTGGATTTTGAGAAATGAATGTTTTAAAAAACAGATATATCTGTGACAGCGTCCCGGGTAGCGCTCCCGTTTGCGTACTTTTTGCGTAACGGAACTTTGCGAAGCGAAGCTGATTGGCTCACCGGTGTCTGTCAACATTCTAAACAGACCGGAGCGGCCACCATCTTGTCTCTCGGTAGGATCGAGAGACAAGAGGAGGCCAAAACGAAGGGGGAAATGAAGGAAAGGGGGCAAGGTAGACCCCTTCTGACCCCCTAGGATTGATGAGGGGGATATTAAAGTGCCCCACGGGGCAAAAAAATAAATAAAAAAAAAATAAAAAATATTGATTTTTTCGCCGTAGAGACGCGTCCCGGTACTCGAACCGGGCAGCTAACTGGGCAGCTAACCGGCAGCGTAACGGGAGTCTGAGGAGAAGCTGATTGGCTGTCAACATTGTAAACAGTCCGGAGAGGCTGCCATCTTGTCTCTCTGTAGGATCGAGAGACAAGAGGTGGTGAAAAACGAAGGGGGAAATGAAGGAAAGGGGGCAAGGTAGACCCCTCCTGACACCCTAGGATTGATGAGGGGGATATTAAAGTGCCCCGCGGGGCAAAAAATAAAAATTAAAAATTTACAATTTTTTGCCGTAGAGGCGCGTCCCGGTACGCGAACCGGGCAGCTAACTGGGCAGCTAACCGGCAGCGTAACGGGAGTCTGAGGAGAAGCTGATTGGCTGTCAACATTATAAACAGTCCGGAGTGGCCGCCATCTTGTCTCTCGGTTGGATCGAGAGACAAGAGGTGGAAAAAAAAAGGTGTAAATGAAGGAAAGGGGTAAGGTAGACCCCTCCTGACCCCCTAGGATTGATGAGGGGGCTATTAAAGTTCCCCGCGGGGCAAAAGAAAAAATAAATTGCGATTTTTCGCGGTAGAGGCGCTTCCCGGTACGCCAACCGGGCAGCTAACCGGCAGCGTAACGGGAGTCCGACATCTTGTGTTTTTGGAGCGTCCGGTTTGCGTACCGGGTAGCGTTCCGGTAAGCGTAACAAGGGGAAAACCAAGAGAAACAGTAAAATAAAATTTAAAGGAATAGATTTCCACCAAACTTGGCAAAATTGTAGGGACTGTTTGTTTGATGTGCCTTTGCAAGGCCTCAAGATATGTGCACGTGTGGATTTTGTCTAATTAAGGTTAAAAAAAATATATATATCTGTAAGCGTGCTCCGGCGCGCTTACGTTACGGGTTTTGTTTGCGCTGCAGAGACGATACGTCATGGTTATGCGAAGCGTCATGAGGCGTCTCACGTGGCTACGTGATACGTCACGTAATAAAGAATATATTTTACAGCTATAGATATTAGCTTTTAAAAAACCAATGAAATTCACTGAAAAAACCATAGGTTATAGACCATATATAGTTAGGAATTTGCATTTACAAAACCTTGAAAATTCACTGAAAAAACCATAGGTTATAGACCATATATAGTTAGGGATTAGCATTTACAAAACCTTATTTTACTCGCACAAAACCATTGAAATTCCCATATATAGTTAGTTGCACTAACTATATATCGCGCACCCGCAATCCACTGCTGATGATGTCACATATTACATCATTCATGACATGGTCAGTGACATCTATATATATCTATATATATATATTACCTACTGGCGGTCGCCAGTAGGTAGTTATAGTTAGGATTTTTTTCAATGTTAAATCTGAAAATTCTATTTGGAATAACTTTGGCGCCGGTTGACGAATCTGCCTGAAAATTTCCTGAAAATGGCCTCGCGGGGTTCCGGTCCTTACCTGAAAGTTTGGGGGGGATACGTTAAGCGGGGGCCGAGATAAAAGGGGGGTCCCAAAACGCGTTTTCCCCATGTTAATTTCCATAGGGCGGTCGATGTCACTTTTAGCCCGAACGGCTGAATGTATTTCCACCAAATTTGGCAAAATTGTAGGGACTGGTAGCCCGATGTGCCTTTGCTATGTCTCAAGATATGTGCTCCAGTGGATTTTGAGTAATTAAGGTTCAAAAAAATATATATATCTATAGCAGCGCACAGGTGCGCGCACCGGAGTGCGCTCCATGCGCGACACGCGAGGTGCGCATGGAAAGCTGATTGGCTCTCGGGTGTCTGTAAACATTCGAAACAGTCCGCAGCGGCCGCCATCTTGTACCTCGGTAGGATTGAGGTGGTAAAAATCAAAGGGGGAAATGAGCAAAAGGGGGCAGGGTACACCCCCCCTGACCCCCTAGGTTTGATGTGGGGGTCATAAAAAAGCCGTACGGGGCCCCCCAAAATTTTTTTTTTTAAATTTGCGCCGAGGGAGCGCCTGGTACGCGCACCGGTGAGCGTACGATTGAGAAAAAGAATGGCACTTTTTTTAAAAAAAAAAATAGCATTTTTTTATAAATTGGAGGTAGTTCTGAAAAGAACTTTTTTTTTGTTTTTGTTGTTTTATATTTTTTTTATACTTTTTGAAACGATTTTATATATTTTTTGGTTTTTTTTCAGGGGAAAAACAAAAACAGGGATTCAGAAAATGCTCAACAGGAGCAAAAAAATGAGAAAATTTAGGGACGGGGAGAGCATTGGTGTTCCTGTTTCTTTATTGCAATGAGTTCAACGCTCTGCTCCCCGTAACAGAGTAGTTCGTCACAGTTTGTGCATAAACATTTTATTCCTGCAAATACCGGCTGGATGTTAGGGACCATTCTTGCACGTGCTGAACCTGAAGGTGTTGCTCCACCAGTGGAGGTGCTGCTGCCATCTCTTCGTGCCTTCTCTGCCAGCTCCCTGACACTCTCCCTGGAGTAATTGTTGGGGTGTCTTCTTTTGACATGCCTAATTAAATTGGCATTTCCAAAGCTGTATTTTTTTAGAGGATTGCCTCTGGATAAAATACTTCCACATATTTTACAAGTTACTTTACTTGCATTAACTTTTTTTTGTCCTTCAGGGATGTCATAAAATTTCCAGATGAAGTGGTTCTTTGTTTTCTGGTGAGGAGGGTCCTCTTGCACAAATCCATCTGAATCACTGCTGGAGGACTCCCTTGCAGCCATTGCTGTAGATCAGGAAAATTAATGAGTAGAGAATTCACAAAACACCTCTTGCTCTCTCCAAGTGAAAATCAATAGTGAGAGAAATGGGTGGGTTTCTCTAAATTTAGAAAAAAATAATTATTGAACCAATGAAAAGTGTTATTTACAGGTCACATGACCATGGGCTTCATCATTATGAAACCAAAACTGTTATGAACCAATGAAAAGTGTTATTTTCTGGTCACATGACCCGACGCGCTTACGCGACGCGCCGCGGGGCGCGGCCAGAGGCGCGCCGCGTAAGCGTGTCAGACGCCTACGTTGCACGATCGTATTCGCGCGAGTACTTCCGGGTGCGCTTACGCCGTGCGTATCACGCGGTCGCGGCTACGCGAACGTCACAATCATGTTTTCGTTTGCGATATTGGCGCTCACGAGACGCTCCTCGGAGCGCGCCCGGGGGCGCTTTTCAGAAATACGCTTTTCGGGGCGCACTCCGGGGCGCGCTCTGGGAGCGCTCCCCCCAAAAATTAAAAAAAAAAAATGGGAAAATTGTAGGGACAGGTAGCCCTATTCTGAAGTGGTTTGTAAAAAAATTAACTTTATAAAAATATGTATTGTGCTACATTGGGCTTAATATATGTTAGAGCCAAAATGTAGCCCAAATGTAGCCCAAAGTAGCCCAATGTAGCCCAAAGATGGCCACCAGAGATCAAAAATTGTAAATGTAGCCCAAAATTCAACTAGATGTAGCCCAACTGTAGCCCAATGACAGAATGTACCAGAGTGTTAAAAAGAACAACTAGAGTGCTAACAGTCTTATTTATAAAGTGAAACTTATAGTTAGGAATTAGCATTAAAAAAACCTTTGAAATTCACTGAAAAAAACCATAGGTTTCACACCAGTTATAGTTAGGAATTAGCATTTAAAAAACCTATTAAATTCACTGAAAAAACCATAGGTTTCACACCAGTTATAGTTAGCTGGAAATTTTACTGATATAAAACCATTGAAATTCCCACGTTATAGTTAGTCGGACTCACTATAACTTGCGCGTGCAATGCACTGCTGATGACATCACATATTACATCACTCATGACATGGTCAGTGACATCACTCATGACATCACTGATGACACCATCCAGTGAATATGTGTCTTTCTGAAAAATAAATATTAGTGAGTTATGTTTAAAAATTTAAATACATATATTAGTGTTTCACTTTGTGTATAAGTGGCTACATGTGTTGATAAGTAGCAACATGCGTATGTATATGGGTTATTTGATATTATTATTAGTATCAGTATGAGTGTCTATATGGTTTGGTGGGGGTATTACTTAGCACATAGATGCATGAGTGACTGACTCTTTGTTTGTATGTGTTTTGAAGACAGCATATGTACAGGACTGTATGGGTGGATGAGTGTCTATATGTGTTTGTTAGTGAGTGAATGACTGTCTCTCTAATGTCTTTATCAGTAACTACATATGTTTTAATCTAGTATATATGAATATTGATGTATATAAGTGAGTATATGTGAGAGTAAGAGATTGTAAGATTTCCTTTTTAAATAAGTATGTGTTTCTATAAGTGATTGTTTAAGAGAATAAATATGTGTAATTTTCAATAGAAGTAAGGTGGAAGTGTGTGTATAACTCTATATTCAAATAAATGGATGTCCAATAGTTTATTTGCACGTGTGAATATGTGTGTGAGTAACTTTTGGATGAATGTCGGTGTGTAACAGGATGTATAGGTGTATCACTTCATATGATGAGTGAGTATATGTATGAGTGACTATATAGAACTGTTGGTGAATGAGTGGATGTGTATATAGATAGTGGAATTACTGAATTGCTTGTTGTAACTGATATAGGTATCTCCATTTTTTTTAAAATTTCAGTTTCTATTTTTGAATATGTGTCTCAAGGGTTACATTATAGTGAAAGGAGGTCTGTCACTATGTCACAAGGATGGTGTCATGAGTGATGTCACTGACCATGTCATGAGTGATGTAATATGTGATGTCATCAGCAGTGCATTGCACGCGCAAGTTATAGTGAGTCCGACTAACTATAACGTGGGAATTTCAATGGTTTTATATCAGTAAAATTTCCAGCTAACTATAACTGGTGTGAAACCTATGGTTTTTTCAGTGAATTTAATAGGTTTTTTAAATGCTAATTCCTAACTATAACTGGTGTGAAACCTATGGTTTTTTTCAGTGAATCTATATATATATTACCTAAAGTTCTGTAAAGTTCAAGTTGAAAGTGTTTCTATTCAAGGTCTTCACAAAGTCCCTAGCTCCATCCACACTCCCATTCCAAATCATAAAAATATCATCGATGTACCTAAGCCACAGGGCCACTTCGTTGTTAAATTCGGCCAGTTCCTTGGACACCTGCTCCTCCCACCAGCCCATGAATAGGTTGGCATAGCTGGGGGCAAAGCAGGTGCCCATGGCCGTGCCCTGTGACTGTCGGTACATCTTATCATCAAACATAAAAAAATTGTTAGTTAAACAAAATTCTATGAGAGTGATTAGCATCTGGGAATGACCGGTGTAAGAGTTTTATTGTCTGCTACGTAAATCTAGAATCATGTTCATTGCCCACTTGGGCTAGATTTCTGCATGACACTTAATTTGTTGGCCATTGCCCACTGGGGCTAGATTTTATGCACCATGACCTATGTGCACAATAAAGATAGCATATACAATATTCACGAATACCCGGTATGCACTATCAGCACTTCCGATGGGTAAATATTCGGTTATCAGCGCGCATGTATCACAAAATGTATTTAACATTCTCGCATTGCCTGGTAGACCTGTTAATTTCCTGTTATATATGTATTGATAATTTTTGAAACTTATGTTGATATTAAACCAACTGAGGTATTATTTGATACACAAGAAACAAATGTTGACCTCTCAAACATGGCAGCCATGAAAATACCTACATGTTTTTAGACACTTGGTGGTTTGTCCTTTCTCTAGAGGTGAAGAAACTGTAAAAGGACAATTGTTTGGTGTTTCACTGTAAACGTGATCAAGCTGCAAAGCGAAACGCGTTGTTTTCCTGCCATTAAATTTACCATGCACAGCAACTTTTCGTGTGTTGGCGACGTTTTTTCCAAATGGAGAAATGTACTTGTGAATGGATTGGGTGACCGGTAGCCCTACGCCGACCCGCCCGTGAGCGAGACTGAGCACTAACCGGAACTTGGCGTTCTTTGAAATATATATATATATATATATATATATGCCGGTATGCACACTTTGGGCTGTCGTGGCGCGGTCCTGGATAGGCCACCGACTGGCCTTCGATATATACACCAAATACCTCCAAGATTCTGAAGTAGACCAGGACACACGGAATTCGTTTGCAAAATTTAATGGCAAAGTGAAAAAGTGCCTTTGTATAGATATATATATATATATATATATATATACAAAGGTTGAAGTGATATAATAGTTAGGTGAAAATGTCAGTTTAAACTTAATATTTTAAAATAAAAATACTGATATTCTCCATTTAAAGTTTCCTGAAGTAACTATGACTCACACCCAACATGCACATTGTTGTAATCAATTATGTAATTTCAGATGTCATTTGTGATGTTATCAATGGTGTCATAGAACGTGTTAGGACTAATTTAATATGTGAGGTCATAAGCAGTGCATGGCAAGGATGCAAGTTATTTTTACTTCAGTTAGCTATAGCTGGTGAATTTCAGTGTTTTTTCTGTTTAAAGCCTAACATCTAAATTGACATTTTCGTCTCACTATAACATCACTTTAATCTTTGTATTTTTTTCAGGGAATTTTTAGTTTTGTTTTTGTTTCTTACATAAAGTAATGTTTCATTACCATATGTAACTATGCCAAGCCCTTGCCATGCACCGCTTTTGGCTGTGCATGGTGTGGGTGGCCACAGGGCCAATAACCCATGCATGGCAAACCCACCATAGATACTCCTCCCTTTTATGTTAATGGTTTTCCAATGCTGCAGGAGCCAGGGCGTCCCCTATGCTTCTGCTTTTTAAAATCTGGCCCCCGAGGTGGTCCCCTTGGGACCTCCCCTCAAGGTCCAGGGTGTCAAGGTACTCCTACCTTGCTTCTTATTGCTTATTTTGTCGCATTAATTTTTGGGACACAGGGACTGAGTTCCCATGTCCTGCAACGGCGATCACAGCATTTCTCTTCATGTTGCAGCCAGCCTATTAGAGGGCAAGCTCCCGAGGGACTCAAGAAGATTATCATTTCTGTTGGAGTGAGTTGACCGACAGGAAAAAAGCACCCTTGGCAATCAGTTTGTTATATTATTTGAAATTGCATGCCCACGGGACTCCCATGAGTCCTCGGCGAAACAAGCCGCCCAGATAACGATAACATTTTTATCTTAATTTGACAAAAACTACTGTCCGAATTTACATTAAATCACAAAAACCAAACTTTCTGGGTAACGATTTAGGTTTCTGCCAGTTTAGTTTTGGTATTATTCTGTCCGGCTAGTTTGCCTGCAGCACTGTCTAAAATTCCCTGTAGAAAATGCATGGCAAAATAGTGTTATGAGTCCCCTTTTTTCTGGGCCATTTGCTTAATGGATCCTCCCGAAACTTTCAAGGAAGGAAATAAGGCTGATCCTTTTTTTGGAAAGTTTCATGAAGATTCATCAAACAGCACCAAAGTTATTAACAGACCAAGAATGTCAGGATCTAAGCAGACAGCGCCTGCTGAGGTCTAAGGACTAAACGTCCCAGAAAGCTTAGCGGAAGGAGGCGCGGCTAAAAGAAGCAAATGCGCACTTCCGCAGGTGCGTAATTCCTTGGATTCCTGAAATGGCTGATGGTCCTCAAAGCGGCAGGTAAAGAACGCGGGAACTTGCTAGTTGCCGAGTTCCTCTGCCCGGTGAAGAAGCACCCGAAGCGGAACTGGAGAATCCAGACTTATTCTGCTGTAAGGTAGGGAGGGTCAGAGTCGAGTCTCGGCTCTATCTCTTGCTACGCGTCTTTGGGAATCAGTATACGGAGCAAAGCGGGGAGAACTTACCGTGAGGTAAACGGCTCCTCCTTCCGCTCCGGTAATTAAGTAAGCTCCATTTTAGACTGTCGGTGAAGCCTCCGGATGGAGGGAAGCTGCAATTTCAAAGAGTTCGTTTTGGGTGATTCATAGAACGCTTGATACATGGACAGCGTGTTGATCCCCCGTGAGGAGGAGCGCTGAGAGAAGCAATTAACTCATTATGGCTGCGGTTTTTAAACACTGCGGAAGCCATTCCTGTTTTGTCTATCGGCCTACAAGTTCTGGAAGGGTCGATCAGGGTTGTAAATATGAGACTTCCTTTGGGCATGGTTGCTGCTGCAAGCCAAACATTTATGTCTGGTTTCTATTTTTGTTTTGACATTGAGTTTGCTGTATAAAGAGACTGCATAGGTTACCGCCGGATGGCGAGGTGTTTTGGTTTCAGATGAATAAATGCATAGGGGTCTGCAGTTAAGGTAACCAGGGTTTAGCGAGAATTATTGATAGTAGACTTTGTTAGTGCCTGTGTTACTGTGTTACGTTCATGGTGTCTGCTTTTGTTTTACAGATCCTTTTGTCCTAGCAGTCCCTACTCTTCCTTTCCCCCGCCTGATATGACTTGAACTCAGTGTCATTAATTCTGAATTCGGAACGAACTGGAAGTGGAACCCTTATAGCATCTTCCTGATCCTGAAGAGCATCGCAAACCTGACAAAGAACACCGGAGATGAAATACTCAACGTGACAGGAGTTTTCTCGATGGCCGCATGAACAGGCCGGCGACTGAGCGCACAACACTTCATAGATCCTGGTTCTTGACTGGGACAGTGACTACGGATCTTTACATACCGCATACGGCATCTACCGCTTTGCCTGCATCATGTTTCTCTTTCTTGTTTTATGTCCAGTAATATGTATGTCCTTGTATATTTGAATGAAAGAACTCCAATTGATTTTGAAATGTATCAAAATGTATCCAAAAAGTATTTATCTATAATAATCCAACAAATATATATTTTTCACAAAAACAAAAAAAATAATAAATCCTGAATAAATATATATTTGTGTAGTCAATGATACTTTATGTATAGTGGGCTTATAGATATTTATACCCAATTGATTTGTATGTCTAGTTATAGGCCTTTTTCAAACTAGATTCCTTTCCCTATGTATAACTAGCAACTTTCCTGGAACACTCTACCTCTAAAACTGAGGAGCAGTCAAAATTTGATTTTATTTAAAAAGGACCTTAAAACCTTTCTCTTCCCTAGAGCAGAATAATTTGTAGAATTGATGATGGAATTGATCTCAGCGCCAGGATACCCGCTGGGTGACAGCTGCGCTTAACAAGTATTAAAATACATACATACATACATACTTTCTAAATCACTGACTTGAACTCAGTGTCATTAATTCTGAGTTCGGAAGTGGAACCCTTATAGCATCTTCCTGATCCTGAGGAGCGTCGCAAACCTGACAGAATTACGCACCCAAGAAGGTTGCTCCTCTTGGTCAGGACGTTGCCTATAATGACCACTTTAGAAGATGTGATGCAGGTCTTGGAGGCCTTGCAGCAGCAACTTGCCACGTCCCAGTTGGAAACAGCCGCTTTGAGGGAAAGGGTAGATAGAACCAATAGGAATCCCTTTGACGCTAATGCAGCAGCAGTTCCTCCCATACAGGTCACGGTAGCACCTCCTATCCCTTTGGCTATCCCGGAAAGATACGCTGGAGACCCCCATAGAGTCCAGGTGTTTCTTACGCAGATACTGCTGCACTTCTCCTGTCGGCCTTCGTCGTTTCCTACCAACCACTCAAGAGTGGCTTTTGCCATTTCATACCTCAGCGGAGACGCAGCAAACTGGGCCGTTCCCTTAGCGCGCAATAATGATGCGGTGTTGTCTGACTGGGACGCCTTTAGAAGTGCGTTTGAGGGGGTGTTCGATAGGAGAACGACCTCCTTCAGTGCCGATAAGGAGTTGTTGTCTTGCGGCAGGGAAAAGGCGATCTGGTTACTTACCTCACCAGCTTCAACAGATTAGTGGCTGAGGCTGCATGGCCTGAAGAGAAGCGCATGTCTCTGTTTTATCAGGGTCTGTGTGGAGAGCTCAAAGATATGATGGCGAGAATTGACCCCCAACCACGCATGTGTGCGGATTTGGTCAGTCTATCGGTGCGTCTGGATGGGCGCATATTTGACAGAGGAGTTGATAAGGGGCTCAAAAAAGAGGCATCCCCGGGAGAAGTAGGCGGGGAGCCTATGGAGATCAGAGTAGTGAGGGCTCCATTGTCTCGCACAGAAAGAGAGAACCGTCGCACACAGGGACTGTGTATGTATTACGGCAAGAGAGGCCACTATGTTCGCGAATGCCCTACTAAGCTTAAGGTGCAGAGCCCTTCGTTTCGTGCTAAAAGGGCAGCTGTTTCCAAATTAGGTCCGGAGGGTGGCTTACCTGATAGCGTCCAGGTTGACGAAAGACCGGGTATGAGAATACCATCCCTTGCATCCGACCTCCCCTCCGCCTCAGAGGCCCACATAGTGCTGCAAGGCGGATTGGAGGTTGGCTCACAGGTCCACCAGGTATTGGCCATGTTAGACTCGGGGGCCACTGGCAACTTTATTGACAGTGGTTTGGTTCGCATGTTGTCCTTAGGGGTGGTTTCACGGAAGGTTCCTGAAAAGGTGGTGGCGGTGGATGGCAAGCCTTTGAAGTCAGGCATGATCACCACTCAGACTGAGGTGTTGAGGCTAATCCTCTCGGGTGGGGGGATGCAACACACAGAAGATATAGTGCTGAATATCATAGACGCACCTCAGTATGAGCTCATCCTGGGAATGCCGTGGTTTTGCTAGCATAATCCTGCAGTGAACTGGGCAGACAGGGCTGTTTGGTACCCCTCAGCCTTTTGCAGCGAACACTGCATGAGAGAAGCTAGGTCATCTGCGGTAGCGTTGGCATCATCCGGATGTATGTTGTTACAATGCATGCTTTTACCACGCATGCCTTTACAACGCAGGTTTTTCAACGCAAGTTGTTACAACGACTTGCGTTGAGGGGTGCTGGATAGTGAATAGTTTAATTTACTAATCCAGCTCCAGTCCTCATGGATAGTAGGGAAGGTGTTGAATAGTAAATTAAACTAATACCTATCCTACAGCGCCCCCCCTGCGCAATTCGTTGTAATGACTTGCGTTGAAAAACCTGCGTTGTAAAGGCACTGCGTGGTAAAAGTTGCGTCGTAAAGAATGATTCCCCATCATCCTGGTGCGTTGCTACAGTGGTCGAAAAAGAGGTCAGTTTACCATCAGAATACCAGGTTTTTGCAGAAGTCTTCAACAAAGCCAAAGCAGAGAAGCTACCGCCTCATCGACGATACGATTGTTGGATCGATTTGGTAGACAAAAACATTCTCCGGGCCTGTAGGGTGTATGCTCTGTCAGAGCCTGAAACGGTGCATCTTCTCGCGTATCTGAACAACTATGTCAAGTTGGGGTTCATCCGTCCTTCTAGGTCTCCGGCAGCCCTCCCCTTTGTTCTTCATCTCGAAAGCCAATGGTGATTTGAGAGCTTGCTGTGAGTATCGGATGTTGAACAAAAACACCATTAGGAACAGATATCCGCTCCCCCTCATCAGTGTGTTGTTGGATCAGGTTTGTGATGCTGTGGTATACACTAGGCTAGATCTGCGAGAAGCGTACCATTTGGTGCGTGTTAGGCAAGGGGATGAGTGGAAGACAGCCTTCAAAACAAGGTATGGGCTGTATGAGTATCTGGTAATGCCGTTCAGGTTGTGCAACGCCCCGGCAGCATTCCAGTACTTCTTGAATGAAGTGTTGTCTGAGTTTGAGGACTTATTTGTTATCCTTTACTTGGATGACATCCTCATCTATTCAGACAAGACCCAGGATCATTACCACCGTGTGTGTGGGGGGTTTGAGAGGCTCCAGCAACATGCACTCTTCTGCAAATTAAGCATATGCGAGTTCAGCGTAACAGAGGTGGAATTTCTAGTGGTAAAAGGGCTGTGCATGTCTGAACGCAAAGTACAAGCGGTGTTGGATTGGCCTATACCTAAAAACATCAGGGAAGTGCAGAGCTTCCTAGGGTTCGCGAACTTTTATAGACGCTTCATCAGCGATTTCTCACAGAAAGCGGTACCCATCACAGGTTTGCTTAGGAAAGGAACAGCTTTTGCATGGAACACCAAGGCGACCAGGGCTTTCGAGGATCTAAAGAGGGCTTTAACAACGGCCCCGGTGCTGAGACACCCACATCTGGAGGCGCCATTCATCGTGGAGGCGTATGCATCCGACGTGGCCATAGGCGCGGTTCTTTCTCAGAGGGATAAGGATACTGGGCGATTGCACCCGGTGGCATATTTATCCAAGAAGCTAGACAAAGCAGAAAGCAACTATACCCTTGCGGAGAAGGACCTCCTATCCATAAAGAAGGCCTTTCAGGAATGGCAATCGTACCTGTTGGAGGCCTGTCACCCTGTTATGGTATACTCCGACCATAGGAATCTGCAATACATGCAGTCGGCTCGTCATCTCACCCAGAGGCAGATGAGATGCACTCTCTTCTTTGCGGAATACGATTTTCACATTACATTCCGACCAGGAGCCGACAATTGCAAGGCGGATGCCTTATCTCGACAGGAGAGCCCCGGGGACCAGGACGTCCATGCACCAATGGCTATTATCCCTAAGGAGAAGGTCATATGTGTAGTGGAAGCTGAATCGTTCCTGAGGGAGATACGCGAAAGCCGTTCAGAGGAAAGATGGGAAGCCTGGGCTGAGGGAGTAGATGGAAGGACCATGAGGGAAGGACTCCCCTTCTTTAAGGACAAGTTATTTCTAACTACCCAGGTGCTGCAAAGAAAGGCGTTTCTTTGGTGTCATCAGTCGCCCTTGGCTGGTCATCCTGGAATAAAGAAAACATTAGAGCTGTTACGCGTCACTTCTGGTGGGAGCTCCTGTCTGCTCAGGTCAAGAAATGGGTATCGCAGTGCGAGACCTGCGCCAGAGGGAAGTTGGACAAAACAAAACCAGGGGGAAAGTTATGCCAATGC
>NW_028250284.1:0-66418 GCF_964263255.1 Lissotriton vulgaris | reverse complement strand
ATATGTGACTGTTAGGTAAGTTGAGCATAAGGTGTATAGTGCCTTGAATGTTTGTGTAAGAAGTTTGAAATGAGGGCATTTGTATATCAGCAGCCAATGAAGCTCCCTGAGTTGTGGTGTGAGGCAAGTTGAATCTTGCTGCTGAATTCTGGATGGTTTGCAGTATTGTAGTATGTTGTTTGGTGATCCGGACGTACAGGGTGTTCTTGTAGTTCAACTTGCTGGTGACTAGGGCTTCAACAGTTTTTCTAGTGTTGCTTGGGCGCCATTTGAAGATCTTGCTCAACATCTTCAGGGTGTGGAAACAGGATGCAGTGATGACGTTAACTTGTGTGGCCATGTCTTGTTTACTATCAATTATTCCAAGAATACTTGGGTGGTTGCTGGCTGTGGTTGTGGGTCCGCATTCGGCCGGCCACCAGTTAGAGTCCCATGGTGAAGTGTTCCTGCCAAAGATCACTACTTCTATCTTGTTGGCATTGAGCTTGAGACAGTTGGCTTTCATCCAGCATGTAACTTCGGTCATGCAGGCAGTGAAGTTTTTTCTTGTGTTGGGGGTCTTATTGAGAGGGAGAGTGTGAGTTGAGTGTCTTAGGCGTAGGATAGGATGTTGATGTTATGTGAACAGATGACGTTGTTCAGAGGGATCATGTACACATTGAAGAGGGTTGGGCGGAACAATGGACCTTGAGGCAATCTGCAGATGAGTTTGTGTGCTTCCAAGGAGTAAGTTGCTAGGCTAACGAATTGTGTTCTATCCTCATTCTATCCTGGTATGTTCTATTCTGTCAATATTTCAGTTTAAAGCATATAATTGCTTTGCAACCAGATATTTCAAGCAATTTGAGGAATGGAAAAATACGTACTTGCTTGTGAAACACAAAATGGGTGAGCCTGAAACGGCAATAAATGATTCCACAAATGACCAAGTAGAGTTTATGCCTCGGACCCAGGGGCCCGATTCACAGAATGAACTTGAGACTCAATCCTAAACTTACTACTGTTTTGGTATTCACAGATTGCACTTACTACTTTTGGTATTCACAGAATGAACTTACTACTTTTGGCATTCACAGAATGCACTTACTACTCTTGGTATTCACAGAATGAACTTACTCATTTCGGTATTCACAGAAGTTATGACTACTAACTTTAGGGCTCCTAAATGCCTTCTGTGAATACCGAAAGTCTTAAAATTAGGATTTTCTCAATTTAGTAGTAGTAAAGTTAAGACTCCTAACTTTAGGACTCCTACATGCCTTCTGTGAATACCGAAAGTCCTAAAATTACGATTTTTCTCAATTTAATAGTAGTAAAGTTAGGACTACTAACTTTAGGACTCCTAAATGCCTTTTGTGAATACCAAAAGTCTTAAAATTTGGATTTTTCTCAATTTAGTAGTAGTAACGTTAGGACTCCTAACTTCAGGACTCCTAAATGCCTTCTGTGAATACCGAAAGTCCTAAAATTACGATTTTTCTCAATTTAGTAGTAGTAAAGTTAGGACTACTATCTTTAGGACTCCTAAATGCCTTCTGTGAATACCCAAAGTCTTAAAATTAGGATTTTTCTCAATTTAGTAGTAGTAAAGTTAGGACTCTTAACTTTACTACTACTAAATTGAGAAACATCCTAATTTTCGGTATTCACAGAAGGTATTTAGGAGTCCTAAAGTTAGGAGTCCTAACTTTTGTGAATACCGAAATGAGTAAGTTCATTCTGTGAATACCAAAAGTAGTAAGTGCATTCTGTGAATGCCAAAAGTAGTAAGTTCATTCTGTGAATACCAAAAGTAGTAAGTGCAATCTGTGAATACCAAAACAGTAGTAAGTTTAGGATTGAGTCTTAAGTTCATTCTGTGAATCGGGCCCCATGACCGTACGGCACAACAAAGGTACCCACCCAACAAGTTTGAAAAGGCTGAATGTCATTCTCATGATATATTGCATGCTTTCATTGTTAAAAGATACTGAACTAAAAAATATGTTTATGAATGTCCAAAGATATTCTTACCTGATCAAGATGTAGGAGTTGTACACCTAGACACAAAACAAAGCATCTATTTCACCTATCAGCAAAAGAAGGAACTGTTGCCAAATATACTTACTTTTGCATTCACATTCACATTAAAAGAGATTAACCTAGTGGAGATCAAGCGGTAAAGGTGAAGTAACCTTCAAAGATCACATGCTGCCTTAGATTCCAGTGAACTACTAAAGCAAAAAGGAGGAGATAGGAGAAACATAACCATACACTTGTAAAAGAACAAACCCGAATACAGATCTATTGGATTTACAAGCACAGTGATTTGTAGGCAGCACCAACCTTGAAATTTGGGGTGTAGGAAATTACACCTGGTTGGCTTTTGACCTTTTGTGTACAAAAAGAATTTGTTGTTCATGGTAAGGCATCAGAGTTGGCACACATGCACATTTCTATTGGCCAGATTTTCCTTGTGAAGAAAACACCACAGGTGATATTTTAGTCAAAGCATGATTTCGAAGCTGACAGACTTCAACAGGTGGATGTCTTCAAATTTTGCAAACCAATGGCTATAGGGGTTGTAAGATTGCCCTGGTTAGGGCAGGTGGCTCTGGTGGGTGCATGGAACCTCTGCTCGAGGTATAAGGCCCCAGGTGTCACTGACCTCTCAATTGAGCTTCTTGGAGCTGGCTCGCCAAAGGATCGTAAGAATCCTCCCTAGTCTGGTGCCACCCCGTCCTATTTAGGGGGCGTGGCTCTGTCCATGGCCTGGAACCTTGCGCCAGAGGGCCAGGCCCCCAGTCTTTGATGTAGGCTTCACTGACCTCTCACTGGGCTTTCTTTGAGGTGGTCGGCGCACAGCAGCCAGAGCCTGGAGCCCTAGCCTGGGGAACCAGGCCCCAGGTATCCTCACTGGTTTCACCAAGCTGCCACTGCTGTCTTGACTGAACTGACTCCTACAAGGAGAATACTAAATGCTGCAAGGGCCCCCATTTCCTCCACTCTAGTTTTAGGGATCTGCCCTCAATTCTCTATCAATTGGCTTAGGGCAATGGAGGTCATCACCCATTCCTTCCCAATGGCGCACACCCATCTGTTAATACCAACTGAGCCATGCTGTATACACGGATTGTTTCTCCACTCCATCCTCCAGAATTCTCATTAGAATATTTGATGCTGCTACTACCAAGATCTGTACCAGCAGTATGTCATGGTTTGTCACAGGTGCTCGCCACCATTTCCACCTACCTCTAAGCCTGGACATCATTGAATGCCTTCTCCACTCTTTGGTCAGGGCATTGTCACTCAAGAAGTCATCTACTCTAAGTGACAGCAGTCTTCAGTTTCTTGCGGAATTCAAGAAGAGAGGAGGAGGCTCTAATGGGGAGTGACGCTTTGTGAGTGATGTTAGAGAACACTGTGCTTCCTGGTCCGGTTCGGTGTATGTGTGGAATGTGTGCGAGTAGTTCTGCAGAGGTTCCTGGCTGATTGGTAGAAGGAGATTTGACTGTTCAAATAGGTGGGGCTTAAGTTGTGTAGTGCCTTGAATGTGTGTGAGGCATTTGTAATGAGCGCATTTGTGTATCGAGAGTCAGTGGAGCTCCCTGAGGTGTGTTGGGATGTGTGGCTGTGTGGGAGGTTGAGGATGAGTCTAACTGCCGCGTTCTGAATGGTACGTTGTATTCTAGTAAGATGCTTGGTGATCCTGACATAGAGGGTGTTCCCATAGTTCAACTTGCTGGTGACTAATAGTGTTGCATGGGTACCATTTGAAGATCTTAGCATCTTCAGGTTGTGGAAACAGGATGCAGTGATGACGATGACTTGTGCAGCCATGTCCAGTTTGCTATTGATTATTCCAAGGTTACTAGTGTTGGTGCTGTGTTTGGGTGAGGATTTGCGTTCAGTTGGCCACCAGTTAGCGTCCCATGTGAGGTGCTCCTGCCGAAGATCACTACTTTTGTATTGTCAGTACTGAGTTTGAGACCATTGGATGTCATCCAGTTAGTGACTTCAGCCATGCAAGAAATGAACTTGTTTCTTGTGTTGGGGGTCTTAACCAAAAGGGAGAGTATGAGATGTGTGTCACAGGCATAGGAGAGGATGTTGAGTTTGTGTGAACAGACGAGGCCGGTGGCTTCGCTTTCTTCCATGTTGATGAGGTAAAGCCTCTCCTTGGCCTCTGCTCTTAATATGAGAGCCTCTGCTTGCACTCAACTCTTCACCTGTGTTCCTGGCTCTCCAGTCGAGATTTTCTTCAAGCCAGAAGTCGAGAACATCTCAGAAGCCTCCTGTTTGCAGCACTTCTTAACATTCAGTCTGTAGCATCACCTCAGAGGCTTACCCTGCATCCTTGGAATTGTTTGACCTCTCCAATCACTATCTTCCAAGACCTCAGGTTAGTGACATTTAGGGAGAGTTACATAATACTTGTATCGACCATGGGACTCTTTTTAGGCCCATGTACTGTCCTTGCACCTACATGCTGAAATTGTGTCACACCCTATAAGTTATGCCATAACAACTGTCCTTTGTGCCTCCTCTGTGTTATATGCATATCCTTTGTCAACCTATGTTCTGATTGGTGTCTCAGATTCTGCAGCATTAAGAACAAGTCTAGGATAGCGCAGAACAGTCTCATGATGATTCATTTGGCTCTAAAAAGATAAAGTTACTGTGCCATTGAAATATTGAATGTTTACCATTGTTCATCAGTTAGGAGACTAAGGGCCCGATGTAGGTGCCCTAATACCGGTCGGAAACGGCCGAATTCGGCCGTTTCCGACCGGTATTAAGGTTTTCTGATGTAGGGCATGCATTTACAGAATCGGTATTTTACCGATTCTGTATTTACCGATTCGGTAAAATTACCGAATCGGTAAATACAGACTCTGTAAAATACCGATTCTGTAAATGCAGATGTAGCTGGCACATGTCAGAGTGCCACAGGGCTTTAAGAATCGATATTTTACCACCCAATCCAATTGGTTGGTAAAATACCGAATACAGGTGTGCATGCACACCTGTGCAATGTGAAACACAGACATGCCCTTAGGGCATGTCTGTGTGCCACATGGCACACAAGTCGGGAATTGGGGTGCAAGAGGGTGTCAAAGTGACACCCCCTGAACCCTTGCAAAAATCGGAATTTACCGAATCGGTAAATACCGATTCGGTAATGACCATTGATTCCTATGGGCTGCAATGCCCATAGGAATCAATGGGCTTTACTGATTCGGTATTTACAGAATCGGTAAATACCGAATCTTAACGATTCGGTATTTACCGAATCTGAAATACCTACATTTCCCCCCTTCTAATTTACCACTTCTTAAATACCGAATCGATATGATTCGGTATTTTAGAAGTGGTACATTAGAATTACCTACATCGGGCCCTAAGGGCCCGATGTGGGTGCCCTAATACCGGTCGGAAACGGCCGAATTTGGCCGTTTCCAACCGGTATTAAGGTTTTCTGATGTAAATAACATTTATTTTTCAACTTTACCATTTCTTCTACAGATATTTCTAAAACAAGCACCTCAAATCTGTTGGCTTTTAGGAAGGGCCTGAAAACTTGACTTTTTGCTTCCTAGATTTCCGTGTTCTGTTGACCCTGCTTTCTTTTAATCTGTTGTGTTGTGTTTGTCTTCCTAGGTTGTCAATAAAGCGCCGGGACACTCTTCTGAGTAGCCGAGCGCTATAAAAGACATAAAATAACATAACATAACATAACATCAAATAACCTGTTACTAATTCTTAGCCACGACATAATTATTGTAAGTATATATAAATGTTTTCTAACACACCAAATGCATTTCTTTACAAATCTTTTGTAATAGCCTTTTCTTCTCTATTCTATTTTCTTTACAGATATTCACGATACATCCTAAATCTACTCCACCAAAGGAAAAAACTACACTATTTAAAAATGTAAGTATATCTGTTGGCTTCCTAAAAGGCCCTAAAATGCTAAAGCTTTTCTCTAATATATATTTGTATTTATTCTATATTCTTCACAGATATTCTGAATACGTCCTAATTGTACTCCACCTAAGTCAAAGACTACACAATTCAAACAAGTAAGTATATCTGTTGGCTTCCTAAAAGGCCCTAAAATGTTTAAGCCTTTTTCTAATACAGATTTTGTTTTATTCTATATTCTTCACAGATATTCTTAATACCTCCTAATTGTACTCCACCTAAGGCAAGGACTACACAATTCAAACAAGTAAGTATATCTGTTGACTTCCTAAAAGGCCCTAACATGTTTAAGCCTTTTTCTAATAGAGATTTTTTTTATTCTATCTTCTTGACAGATATTCAGAATACATCCTAATAGTACTCCACCTAAGGCAAAGACTACACAATTCTAACAGCTTTCCCCTAGAAAAAGCAACACATATTATAAAAGATTAATGTATAACATTCTTGCTCTTCCTACCAACAGAAACAAAAGAAGAACATACAAGAAATATTTTGAAAACACCTTTTCTGCACTTCTCTAAACAAGAAAAGATAACTGTAAGTATAAACTGTGAAATATAAATGTCTAAAACACATGTAGAACTATATTTTACATTAAAATATGTTTCTTTCTAATTTTTCCTAGCACAAGTAATAGAAAAATGACTGAAGGTGCTGAATTTGTAATGTCACAAAAAAATCAACTTTTGCTATGCTATATGGGGTATGTTTATAATCAGGAAAGACAAACAGGAACGAAAGTATTTTGGAAATGTACTAAATATTATTCAAATAAATGCTATGGTAGAGCTACTACTGAAGAAGCAAATGTATTATCTACTAGAGAACACAATCACCCCCCTAATGTCACAGAAATAGAGATCAGGGATGCTTTGGAAAGTATCAAAGAAGCAAGTACAGGAACTAACAAACCAACAACACAGATCCTAAAAGAGGAACTTTTAAAAGTTCCTAGCCATGCTTCAGGTCAACTGCCATCAATTGACTCCCTAAAACGCACAATTGCACGCCAAAAAAGACTCACTACTACAACTGAACCTAACCCTACAACATTCTAGGAAATTGTAATATCCCCAGAAATGAGCATCACACATAATAAGGATAAATTCATACTATTAGACAACGAAAGCCCTACAAACAGAATTATTATGTTTGCTACTGCAACTAATTTAAGGAAACTACAACAATGCGAACACTGGATGATGGATGGTACTTTTAAACCATGTCCTAAACCATTCTACCAACTGTATAGCATACATGGATTGTACTATCATTACAATATACCATTTATTTACTGTTTGTTACCTAACAAACAACAAAACACATATACAGAAATGCTAAATGTAATTAAACATGAAATTAATAATTATTTCCCCCAGATAATAATTATTGATTTCGAGCTAGCAATCATTAATAGCATTTTAAAAACATTTCCCCACACAGCAATACAAGGTTGCTATTATCATTTTAACCAAAGCATATAGAGACATCTCCAAAAATCCACATTAAGGGCTCAATTACGATGTCGGGCGGATCGCCACCACCATGGTGGCGGTGGCGATCCGCCCGACAGAAATGCCTGCCCGCCACCCTTTTTCCCCCCACCACATTACAATGGCGGGGGGACCGCAACCGAGGGAAACACCGCCCGCCACTTTTCCGCCCGGTCGCATTGCGGCCGGGGCGGGAAATTATTAATATGGTGGTGGTGTCTATGAGACACCGCCAGCCATATTACAATGGCAAGAGTGCAATGCCTTTCCGTGGCAGCAATGCCACCACGGAAAGGAAGACGGTGTTCACTCTGGGGGCCCCCTGTGGGCCCCCGGAGTGAAGGCCAAAGGGGGGTGGCACACGGGGGGGTACCTGTGGTACCCCCCTGCATTTGCATATTCAAAGCGGCAGGCACCGCGCGGTGCCTGCCGCTTTGATTATGTAAATGATGCAAAGCATTTTTAGTATTGTGCCACAATACTATAGATACAGGATGTGCCCGCCACTGTGGCGGGCACATCCTAATGGTGTGTGTGGGACCCCCGCCCTTAGGGCGGGTGGTCCCGATTTCCGATAGGATGGTGGGCGGGCAAAGCCCGCCCGCCATCCTAATGGGGCCCTAAGCATCCAATATGCAACAGATAGCAATTTTGCGTATCAAATTAAAAAATTAATTGCACTTTCCTATGTCCCTGTTACTGAAATTGCAGAACATTATAATATACTAATTGACAGTCCATACTACAAGAAATATGAGGAGAAATTATCCCCACTTCTAGACTACTTTGAAGATACTTGGGTGGGAAGGTTACATAGATCTGGACACAGACGGCAACCTAAATTCCACATAGCTTGGTGGAATATATATCTAAGTACATTGAATCAGGAGGCTAAAACAAACAACAGCGTAGAAGGATGGCACAATGCATTCCAAGCTACCACTAGCAGAGGAAAACCCACCTTCCACAATCTAATACAAGCTTTACTAAAAGAACAAAGCTACCAAGAACTACGCATAGAACAATCTTTAACACAAATAGGACCAAAACTAACAAAACAAACAAAACAAATGTTCTGACTACTTCAAAGCCAGGTAACACGATATCCTTCAACAAGAGGTCTAGACTACCTATCTCTAATAGCAAAAACCCTTCTGTAAATTATCTTTCAAAAAATAACAATAGTTTCTGATATTTACTTAAACATTTCCTAAATCTTGATATTTTGGTATCATAAAAAATATTACATATTTGTAGTACATATTTATAAACATTTAAAAAACAATTTTTAGACAAATATGCAATATTTATTATAATATCAAACATCACAATAAAAACGAAAATTACATTTCCCACCCAAGTAATATAGAATGAAAATACTTACAATTTATGTCACAGAAGAAGACGTAATACATCCACTTATAATCCATCCAATCCCTTGGCAATCCATTACAAATCCAATTTTCGAAACAGTCAAGAACCCGAAAACAAATAAAAAAAGGAAAAAACGCTCCAAGAAATCCCAATGAAAGAAGGGTGGTACCTTTTTTATTTAAAGTGATATACCCACACGTGGTTAAAAATAAAAATGCATATTCTTCTCCCAATCCAAGGCGATACCCTCAAAACTCGAAAAACAGTTAAATAACATAAAAATCGCTCCAGGAACACGGAAATAAACAAAGTGTGTAGACTTTATTCCAAAAAATGAACATACACACACTTTGTTTAAAAAAACTCATTATCTTCTCCAAGTCCATTCCAAACGGATACCCATAAAAACCTGAAAAATATTAAAATAAATAAAAATCGCTCCATGAAAGCACGAAAAAAGGAGAGAGAGTTTTAAATATTACATTACAAAGTAATACACTCTTTTCTCCAAAAAAACGCTTCCTTCTCCGGAAATAACCAGCGAAATACCGGAACCTGTAAAAAAGCATACAGAAAACAAACCCACCCACATAAACGTCCGTACATTTCCTAATATATATAAACAATAATGTAAAGCATTAAAATACACATATGATAATATCCAAAACATTAAACTACACTACGCCTCAAACACTCACGACACCTCCGTCAAAAGGATTTTTCACCTTAAACATAGCAAAACAACGACTACATACACACAATAGTACTACAAAACTGTAATATACACTCAAACACTACTACTCTCTAAGATATATTACTTAAAATACACCTTACCTTTCTCAAGGCGACGCAGCTTCCAACCGCAAGCTTCTCCAGTCCTGAATAAAGGAAAATAACCTTACGCAGTAAAAAAGTAGTCCCCTTCAAACAATATTAGGAACTTAAACATACGAAACACAATGTTCTGAGTTGAAATAAAATATATAAGTACACTTATAATTTTATACACTATTTTCTAACACATATAAAAATATTATTAGATTAAATATCCTTTATTAATTAATATTAAAGAATATTTTATTAATATTATTTGATATTAATATTGTAAAAATATATAAAATTGGCAATAAATACATAAAACATATTTATTTGTGAATTTATAGATATTATGGGGCCTATTAGGATGAAGGGCGGACTTTGTCCGCCCGTCATCCTAGCGGGGAATGGGACTGCCCGCCATAAGGGCGGGGGTCCCGGGGGTGGCATTAGGATGTGCCTGCAACTGTGGCAGGCACATCCTGCATTTCTAGCATTGTGGCGGGCGGAGCGCTCAGCACCGCCCGCCACAATGCTAGAAATGCTTGTCAGCATTTGCATATACAAAGCGGCAGGCACCGCGCGGTGCCTGCCGCTTTGTTATGTTATGTTATGTTATGTTATAAAAATATTTCTAGAGCGCACTATCACCAATTGGTTGCTTGGCGCTATGATCAGTGATAACATGAACATAGAGGAAAGAGGATTATTGGAATGCTTGTCTGAACAGCCAGGTCTTCAAGGCTTTCCGGAAGGAGAGAAGATCCTGACAATTCCGGGTCTCCGACGGGAGAGAGTTCCACAGGCGGGGGGCAAGGGTGGCAAACCTGCGGCCTCCTGCGTGTTTTAAGTTGAAAGAAGGTGGCTGCAGGAGGTTCTGGTGGAGTGAGCGAAGGTTGCGGGATGGGGTGTATTTGGAAATCAGGTTGTTGATGAATAATGGGCTTTTGTGGTATAAGGACTTGAAGATTATACAGCCGGTTTTGAAGGCACATCGCTGGGCCACAGGGAGCCAATGTAGTTTCTTAAGGAGGGGAGTGGCTGCCTGGCGCCTAGGTTGATTCAAAATTAACCTTGCTGCATGATTCTGTGCCATCTGGAGTCGCTTCACTAGGTAGTTGGGAAGACCTAGGTAGATGGAGTTAGCGTAATCCAGGTGGGACAATACAGTAGCGATCACCACTTGGGTGAGTGCCTCGGATGTAAGCAGGCGGCGTACCTTCCGAATTTTCTTCAGTTGGAAGAAACACTTGGAGACCACTTGACCAACTTGGGTTTTGAGGGATAGGTCACGGTCCACAGTGACTCCTAGTGTTTTGGCTGACAGAGAGGGTGTTGGGGCTTGGCCTAGTTCGGGAGGCCAATAATGCGGGCCCCAGAACTTACTACTCTCGCCGGTCAGGACTAATTCCGTTTTACCCGGATTTAATTTAAGCTGGTTTTGGTCCATCCAGGTTTTAATGAAATTCATTGTGGACTGGAAGTGCCGTATAGAGTCTTCGGTGTTATCGATGGTGAACAGCAGCTGTAAGTCGTCTGCGTAGTTGAAGACTCTCACCTGATTGTCTCTCAAGGTCTGGATCAGAGGGAGTATGTACAGGTTGAATAGGTGAGGAGATAGGGAGGAGCCCTGTGGCACTCCGCAGGTGATATCCTGTTTGGTGCCCATTAAGTCGCCAAGGCGTAGAGTTTGGTTGCGGCCAGTCAAGAAGGATCTCAGCCAACCGGCTGCAAGATCCCTGACGCCGGCTTGTTCGACACGGTCGACCAAGATGTTGTGGTCGACCGTGTCGAAGGCGGCCGAGAGGTCTAGGAGCACCAGGGCTTGTGGAGAGCGTCTGTCCGCACAGTCGCGCAAGGTGTCCAGGACTGTCGTGACTACTGCTTCGGTTGAGTGGGCCGGCCGAAAGCCTGCCTGATGGGGGTTGAAGCAGGAGGATTCCTCGAGGAAATTGGACAGACATTTGGCCACATGTGCCTCAAGGACTTTTGCCAGGTAGGGCAACAGTGAGATCGGGCGAAAGTTGGCCTTGCAGGCTGGGTCAGCCCCCGGTTTTTTTAGAAGTGGAATGACTATGGCTTCTTTGAAGGCTGTCGGAACTAAGCCAAGAGTCAAGGAGTTATTCAAAATTGTAAGGGCAGGAGTTGGGTGGGCCAGGAAGCACTCTTTTAAAATGTGGGGCGGGCAACTATCTGAAGGAGCGCCAGATTTTACTCTGGATAAAAGTTCTTGAAATTGGTCCTGGGTGATGGGTGGGAAACTGCTCAGAATATGGTGGCTGGGTTTAATTGACATGCCAGAGGTGAGAAGACACACTGGTCGAGGGATGCTGGCTTTAATGTCCTGTATTTTATCGATGAAATAGACGTTGAGTGAATCACATAGCGTCTGGGTCGTGGTGATCTTAGGGCGGACTGTGTTGAGGTTTGTAAGATCATTGAGGATGGAAAAGATCTCTTTAGATTTATTTGCGGATTCCAGAATTTTCGAGGAAAAGTAGGACACTTTCGCCGTCTGGATATCTGTCATGTATTCTTTCCGAGCTTTCGTAAAGATCTCTTTTAAGTCAGGGTCGTACTTCTTACGCCATTGGCGTTCAAGTTGTCGTAGGGCCAATTTCTTTACTTTAAGGTCAGTGGAGAACCATCGGTTAGCGTCAGCGAGTCTTGCCCGTTTGATTTTTTTGAGAGGGACATGAGAGTCCCTGGCTGTGTTTAGCCAGCTGGTTAGCGAGGAGACCGAGGGGTTGATCTCGTCTTGCGTAGGTGGGATGGTGTTAGCTAAAGACTCCAAAAAAGCAGATTTATTTGTTGGATTCCAATTCCTGGCTAACCCGCCTCCAACAGGAGTGGCGGTGGTCATAAGAGGGATGCAGAGGTTAAATTGCAGGAGGGCATGGTCAGACCAAATACATGGTGTTATAGTAGGAGCGGTGGTACAGGTGGTATTGGACCACAGCTGGTCGAGGATGTGGCCCTTACAGTGGGTAGCAGAGGAGACTAACTGGGTGAGATTAAGATTAGTGAGAAGGTCCGACAGTTCGGCTGAGTGGGGGCCCTCCAGGGGGTCTTTGTACCAGTAATTTAGGTCTCAAATCAGAAACATTTTAGGGTGCTCGAGTGCTAGGTTAGCAAGTTGGTCGGCCAAGTTCATGGGAAAAGTCGGCATTGAAATCGGGGGCCTGTACAGTAAAACACATGTAATTGTCGAGTTCGAAGTGGTGATTTTTAGCACAAGATTGTCTGATCCCTCCAGCGAGAGGCCAGCGAGGTGGGTGACGGAGAGATTGGAGCGGATGATAGCCGCTACTCCACCCCCTTTCCCGCTGGTACGGTCAGCGTGGATGATGTAATAGTTGGGAGGTAGTGCCGCAATAATATCAGGGGCAGAGTCAGGGTTTAGCCATGTCTCCGTGAGTAGGAGAATGTCCGGTTTCTCTATATCTAATAGGAGAAATATATCCAACTGGTGTCTGACCAGGGAGCGAGTGTTTAGGTAGAGGATGGTGAGCGGTGGCGGGGGTGCATTTCTCTGCGTATGCTGTAGCGTCGGGGTGGTGAAATGGCAGCCCTGGGACAGAATGCCATTGGAGCAGAGGCGGCTGAGGGTGTCTCTTGGTAGCAAGCCCTGTCCTTTGTATCTATAGCTCAGGAGTGCTGACCTAGAATAGGTGCTGGGACGGGCAGCATGGACTGCCCCTGGTCCCGGCCGGTCGCGGACGGGCGCAGACGGGCTTGTCTTAGGCGCGTCTTCGACGCGCCTAAGACATGCTTTGTATGTGCAAATGAAGGGGGGTACCATAGGTACCCCCCCATGTGCACCCCCCACCTGTACTTCACTCTGGGGGCCCACAGGGGGCCCCCAGAGTGAACACCGCATGCCTTTCCATGGCGGCATTGCCGCCACGGAAAGGCATTGAGACCGGACCATTGTAATATGGCGGGCGGTGTCTAACAGACACCGCCACCATGTTACTGGTTTTCCACCCCGGCCGCAAGGCGACCGGGGCGGAAAACATGCGGGCGGTGTTTGTCACCGCTGCGGTCCCCTCCGCCATCGTAATATGGCGGGGGGGAATGCAGGGAAGGATGGCGGGTGGATTGCCTCCGCCAGGGTGGCGGTGGCCACCGCTACCCTGGCGGAGGCAATCCGCCCGCCATCCTAATGGGCCCCTATATTTGTTTGTTCCTTTATTTCAGAGACTCTACAACTATATTCCATTTTTAAATTAATAATATTAATAAATAATAAATATTATTTATTATTATTAATAAAATGTATATATGTCAATTGTAAATGAATACAATGAGAAATATAAATGTGAGTAAATATTTGTAGCTTTCATATGTGATTTTATAAAAAATGTAATCATTTAAAAACATTGTAAATTAATTTTAATAATTAATATACTATATGAATTATTATTATTAATAATTCTAAACATGTATGTAAATATTTTGAAATTACTAATGAAACATATCCAACTTACTAAATGATTTACTATTTAATATACCATTAGGAATAATGTTTTTTCCTAAAAGATTTATATACATGTAATAATCAATCGCCTCCAGGTACTTCAAAATGCCACAGCCCGGCTGGTGCTGAGGCTCCCAAGAAGAACTGCCTCAAGAGTCGCTTTGAAATCCCTCCATTGGCTTCCGTTAAAGGAGAGGATTACTTTTAAAGCACTATGCGTCTGTCATCATATCATCAATGGCAAGGCACCCATCCCCCTACAATGCCTTATCACTCCCTATAGTCCAGGACGTAGGCTTAGATCCTATGGCACCGGGCTACTAGTAGTTCCCAAAATTCATAAAGCCCGAATGGGAGGTAGATCCTTCAGGCTACTGGCGGCCAAGAGCTGGAATACGCTTCCGATGGAGATGCGTCTCGAACCTTCTGAAGCAAAGTTCCGCAGAGCTCTTAAAACTCATCTTTTTCGCTCAGCTCTGATGTAATCTCCCTGTTTTGCCTCCTCACTCTCTCTCTCAGTGCGGGGACACGCCGGTGCGCATAATGCCAGGCGCTTTATAAAACTCCAAAATAAAATAAATAAATAAATAAATTATTATTTGTATAACTTATTTTGATTATGAACATTGTATTTAATATGTACCAAAGTATTTAAAAATCTACTTTGATTTAAAATTATAAACATAAATATTTACTTCCTTATTAGTTTACATTTATGTCTATATATAACATGTATATTTAATAATATTAATATATTTTATATTAACATTATTATATACATTATTAATATGCTTATAATTTTTTTTGTTAAATATGTTTTAAATATTACTATTTTTTTTGCAAATGTAAGGAAGAACACTTTATCATTTCTTGTTGAAATATTATCAAAAATATCCTTTTGTAAAAATGTACAACATTAATGATTATAAATAAATGTAATGTAATACATCCTATGTAACTAAGTACTTCAGTAAAATGAAACAAATATTGTATACTGTACTGTGCATATAATAAATACAAATTGACAATAAAAACTTTCCAAACGTCCTTGTCTACTTATTTTTTATAAATGAATAAACTGTTATTAAAAAAATTATTAATTATGTTAAGAAATGTAAATGTCAAACTGCATGTACCATTACATATGGTGTAAAAACAAATAAATTACTTCTGATTTGTTATTAATATTCTTTTTGAGATAGATATTTAACATATATATAACACACTATTGCCACTTCATGAAAATTACATAGAAAAGTAACAAAATTGTGGAAACTTACCCAATTCAATATAGTACTCAAAAACAGTCAAATAAATATCAATGAAGGTGCTGGACAGTAACCCATTATAATTTACTATTCCAACTCCAGTCTATTAAATATCGGAGAAGGTGCTGGACAGTGACCCTTTATAATTTACTATTCCAACTCCAGTCAGACAAATATCAGGGAAGGTGCTGGACACTGTCCCATTATAATTTACTATTCCAACTAAGCGTGGGCGGAAAATCCGTTCCGCTCGCGGATTTTCGGGAAATCCGCAATCCGCGAGATTTGCGGATTTCCCGCAAAATCCGCAAATTCGCACGCAGCGGATTTTTTTGGCGGCGCGCGGCGTTGGTGATACAATTTTTGCGGCGCGCGGCGTTTATCATCGTTTGCCGAGTTGGTTTTTTCGATAGTTTGCGAGTGCTGCGCCATTTTGGATCTTGCTGTGTGATCCCGCGGGAATTGGCGAGCGCGATTACGTCATCGCGGCTTGCCAGCGATAGTTTGTCAACGCGAGTACGACGAGATCACGTCTCGCGGTACTTCGCAATTGCGAGATTTGAGATGCGGCGCGCGAAAATATAAATTTGCAATTCTGCACAAGAAATCCACCAGCAAGCAGCATAAACCTTCTAGAAATGATGATTTTTATGTGAATAACTCCTTAGTTTGACATTTGCCTGCACTTTTTTAGCGAGGAGTCCATTTTGGGGAGGGGGGCAGGGGGGTGGGAGGAAGGAAGTGCCCCATAGTCTTCAACTTCCTGTTCGTGTTCAGCAGGCTCCTCCCAGTGCTTTGTCCATCTCCTGGTCACTTTTCATTCGGATGTGGACCTGGAAGGATTACCTTTTGTGGATGCTGCTGGATCTTTGGATTTGAGGCCTTTTTGACTTTCTTTGGATCACTGTTGGATTAGAAATTTTACAAGTAAGTTTGTTTGGGGCATTACAGTTGCTGCAACTAAAATTTTGGGATTTTCGATTTTTGGGCTGTTTTGGGGCCTTTTCCCAGGGGTACTCAGTGGTGGGTGGACTGATTCTTTCTGTGGGTTGTCTTGAACTTAAACATCATGGAGGCCATAGATGAATTGGGATTGTGCTGATTTTTCTGTGTTTTTCGATTTTTTTTTTTTGTAAAATTTTGTGTTTTTCGATTTTTGACCTGTTGTTGGGGCCTTGACCAGGGGTATTTGAGTCTAGCATGGGCCTAGTCTTTCTGTGGGCTGTCTTGAATTTAAACATCATGGAGGCCATGGATGGAATGGGATTGTGCTGATTTTGCAGTGTTTTTCGATTTTTGGGGGTGTTCATGGGGAGGGACATGCCATGTGGCTGGTGGCCATTTTGAGTGCAGCTACAGGCACTGGCCATGTGCTGGCAGGCAAGTGGCCATTTTGAATGCAGGCTTTGTTGTTAGGCCTCCAACCATTTTGCCTACTTTTCAACCTTTATTTATGCCAGGGGTAGTGAGTCTTGCATGGGCCTAGTATTTCTGTGGGTTGTCTTGAATTTAAACATCATGGAGGCCATGGATTGAATGGGATTGTGATGATTTTGCAGTGTTTTTCGATTTTTGGGCCTGTACTTGTGGCCTTTTCACCAGGGGTATTTGAGTCTAGCATGGGCCTAGTCTTTCTGTGGGCTGTCTTGAATTTAAACATCATGGAGAGGCCATGGATGGAATGGGATTGTGCTGATTTTGCAGTGTTTTTCGATTTTTGGGCCTGTACTTGTGGCCTTTTCACCAGGGGTATTTGAGTCTAGCATGGGCCTAGTCTTTCTGTGGGCTGTCTTGAATTTAAACATCATGGAGGCCATGGATGGAATGGGATTGTGCTGATTTTGCAGTGTTTTTCGATTTTTGGGCCTGTACTTGTGGCCTTTTCACCAGGGGTATTTGAGTCTAGCATGGGCCTAGTCTTTCTGTGGGCTGTCTTGAATTTAAACATCATGGAGAGGCCATGGATGGAATGGGATTGTGCTGATTTTGCAGTGTTTTTCGATTTTTGGGCCTGTACTTGTGGCCTTTTCACCAGGGGTATTTGAGTCTAGCATGGGCCTAGTCTTTCTGTGGGCTGTCTTGAATTTAAACATCATGGAGGCCATGGATGGAATGGGATTGTGCTGATTTTGCAGTGTTTTTCGATTTTTGGGCCTGTACTTGTGGCCTTTTCACCAGGGGTATTTGAGTCTAGCATGGGCCTAGTCTTTCTGTGGGCTGTCTTGAATTTAAACATCATGGAGGCCATGGATGGAATGGGATTGTGCTGATTTTGCAGTGTTTTTCGATTTTTGGGGGTGTTCATGGGGAGGGACATGCCATGTGGCTGGTGGCCATTTTGAGTGCAGCTACAGGCACTGGCCATGTGCTGGCAGGCAAGTGGCCATTTTGAATGCAGGCTTTGTTGTTAGGCCTCCAACCATTTTGCCTACTTTTCAACCTTTATTTATGCCAGGGGTAGTGAGTCTTGCATGGGCCTAGTATTTCTGTGGGTTGTCTTGAATTTAAACATCATGGAGGCCATGGATTGAATGGGATTGTGATGATTTTGCAGTGTTTTTCGATTTTTGGGCCTGTACTTGTGGCCTTTTCACCAGGGGTATTTGAGTCTAGCATGGGCCTAGTCTTTCTGTGGGCTGTCTTGAATTTAAACATCATGGAGAGGCCATGGATGGAATGGGATTGTGCTGATTTTGCAGTGTTTTTCGATTTTTGGGCCTGTACTTGTGGCCTTTTCACCAGGGGTATTTGAGTCTAGCATGGGCCTAGTCTTTCTGTGGGCTGTCTTGAATTTAAACATCATGGAGGCCATGGATGGAATGGGATTGTGCTGATTTTGCAGTGTTTTTCGATTTTTGGGGGTGTTCATGGGGAGGGACATGCCATGTGGCTGGTGGCCATTTTGAGTGCAGCTACAGGCACTGGCCATGTGCTGGCAGGCAAGTGGCCATTTTGAATGCAGGCTTTGTTGTTAGGCCTCCAACCATTTTGCCTACTTTTCAACCTTTATTTATGCCAGGGGTAGTGAGTCTTGCATGGGCCTAGTATTTCTGTGGGTTGTCTTGAATTTAAACATCATGGAGGCCATGGATTGAATGGGATTGTGATGATTTTGCAGTGTTTTTCGATTTTTGGGCCTGTACTTGTGGCCTTTTCACCAGGGGTATTTGAGTCTAGCATGGGCCTAGTCTTTCTGTGGGCTGTCTTGAATTTAAACATCATGGAGAGGCCATGGATGGAATGGGATTGTGCTGATTTTGCAGTGTTTTTCGATTTTTGGGCCTGTACGTGTGGCCTTTTCACCAGGGGTATTTGAGTCTAGCATGGGCCTAGTCTTTCTGTGGGCTGTCTTGAATTTAAACATCATGGAGGCCATGGATGGAATGGGATTGTGCTGATTTTGCAGTGTTTTTCGATTTTTGGGCCTGTACTTGTGGCCTTTTCACCAGGGGTATTTGAGTCTAGCATGGGCCTAGTCTTTCTGTGGGCTGTCTTGAATTTAAACATCATGGAGAGGCCATGGATGGAATGGGATTGTGCTGATTTTGCAGTGTTTTTCGATTTTTGGGCCTGTACTTGTGGCCTTTTCACCAGGGGTATTTGAGTCTAGCATGGGCCTAGTCTTTCTGTGGGCTGTCTTGAATTTAAACATCATGGAGGCCATGGATGGAATGGGATTGTGCTGATTTTGCAGTGTTTTTCGATTTTTGGGGGTGTTCATGGGGAGGGACATGCCATGTGGCTGGTGGCCATTTTGAGTGCAGCTACAGGCACTGGCCATGTGCTGGCAGGCAAGTGGCCATTTTGAATGCAGGCTTTGTTGTTAGGCCTCCAACCATTTTGCCTACTTTTCAACCTTTATTTATGCCAGGGGTAGTGAGTCTTGCATGGGCCTAGTATTTCTGTGGGTTGTCTTGAATTTAAACATCATGGAGGCCATGGATTGAATGGGATTGTGATGATTTTGCAGTGTTTTTCGATTTTTGGGCCTGTACTTGTGGCCTTTTCACCAGGGGTATTTGAGTCTAGCATGGGCCTAGTCTTTCTGTGGGCTGTCTTGAATTTAAACATCATGGAGAGGCCATGGATGGAATGGGATTGTGCTGATTTTGCAGTGTTTTTCGATTTTTGGGCCTGTACTTGTGGCCTTTTCACCAGGGGTATTTGAGTCTAGCATGGGCCTAGTCTTTCTGTGGGCTGTCTTGAATTTAAACATCATGGAGGCCATGGATGGAATGGCATTGTGCTGATTTTGCAGTGTTTTTCGATTTTTGGGGTTGTTCATGGGGAGGGACATGCCATGTGGCCGGTGGCCATTTTGAGTGCAGCTACAGGCACTGGCCATGTGCTGGCAGGCAAGTGGCCATTTTAAATGCAGGCTTTGTTGTTAGGCCTCCAACCATTTTGCCTACTTTTCAACCTTTATTTATGCCCAGGGGTAGTGAGTCTTGCATGGGCCTAGTCTTTCTGTGGGTTGTCTTGAATTTAAACATTATGGAGGGCATGGATGGATTGGGATTGTGCTGATTTTGCAGTGTTTTTCGATTTTTTTGTGCTCTATAACTGAACTGATGTTCCTCTGTCTTCCATTTTTTTTAGGTGCACAAGACTCAAGAGAACCACCAGTGCCAGGAAGAAGTCCTGCAGCGGTGTGTGTGTGCAGCATAACGTCACGCGACGTCACGTCTGGCCTCAGACAACTCTACAATTCGTGCAACTGCGGCCTGCTGTCTGACCTGCTCTGAAGAAGATGGCCCCAAAGAAAGTTCTCCGTAGCTCCTCTAGCAAGAAAGTTGCTAGTAAGGAGCAGAAGAAGCAAGTTACCAAGGAGGCTGGTGTGCCACCCGCCACTTTTTTTGGGAGCAAAAAAAAAAGTACGCCTGCAGCAGCAGGATCTGCTGGGGACCAAGCTGAGAGCAGCACCCCTGCTCCATTGGGTTCAGTGCCTCCACCACCACGCCAACTTAAGTCAAAGCCCTTGAGTGCTTCAGAGGCAGTCAGTGTACTTCTCCAATCACCATCGACCAGTGATGTTGGCTCATCGCAAGAAAGTAGCAGCAATGTCCCTGAATCAACACAGGTTGTTGTAACTCATCTGACAAGTGTTGAACAACCACAGCCGCAACAACACCATGTGCAAGTACACGCCCAAGTACATGTGGAAGGAGAGGCAGCAAAAGGAGATGCGCAAGCAAAGGTGCATGGAGGTTCACAAGTGCCCACAATAGTTGTTCCTCCCGAAGTAGGGGCACATTTGGAAATCGACATTGAAGCTGAGGTATCATTGGAAGCCACTCCTCCTGATGATCATTCATTGTCTTCCACATCCCTAGCAAGGAAAAGATCAAGGGGGGTGTCTACATCTTCTTCAAGCCCACCTCGTTCTGGTGCAAGTGATCTGTCTTGGGAACCACAACTGCGGTCTGACAGTGAGGCAGAGGCACACCATGATCTGACACCGGCACCTAAGCGTAAAAGGAAGGTCGTCCAAAAACTCAAACCTATGGAGTGTGATGAGGCTCAACAAGAAGTGACAGATACTGCTGGTGATGAAGCCTCTCACGATGACGACGAGCCAGTCATCACAAAGGTCACTGCAGCCCCACCGGGCATGCAGCAAAGAGACATTTTGACCCTATCCCGAGAAGCTGCTGAGCGTGATGATGATGTCGGCGAGGAGGCAATGGAAATGGAATCATTAGATTTGGAGTTAAGTAGTACACCAAAACCTACCGCTTCCATATTTCTTCGCAAGAAGGTACCCACCTCGTCCTCGACCTCAATTCGTGGTGGTGAAAGTGCAAAACGTACTGAAGTTCGGCAATCCACATCCTCCACTTCATCTGTCATTAGCAGCAGGACCACCACCACCAGTATCGCCGCCTCCTCCGGCCCCCGAAGACATTTCAAGTCTCCAGTTTGGGACTTCTTTAGTGTTTGCCCAAAAAAGGAAAACGTAGCCATTTGTAGCCTTTGTAAGCTTCGATTTAGTCGTGGTAAGCTTGGTTCTAACTATGGTACCGGAGGCCAGAGAGGTCATCTTGAGAGAAGGCACCCTGTCCAATGGTTTCCGCACCTAGAGGCGATCAAGAAAGCCGGAATTGCACGTAATGAAAACGTTGATTTGTCATCTGCTGATGACGAGGAGGTAGAAGAAGACGATTCAAACACTTCACTTACACCCAGTTCCCATGTCAGCAGCACACCCCATGGGAGCCACACTAAGAGTGTGGGAGAGAGTGAGACATCAATGCGGAAAAGTTCATCAGCGAGCGTAACTGGGTCGAAGAGATCATCATCATCCCGTAAATCATTGGTCCAGGGCAACATTAAAAAGATGTTGTTTACAGAAGCGCAATATGAACGCAACCACCCAATGACCCGTCTGTATAACACTAAGCTGGCTAAAATGCTAGCTCTGGACCATCTCCCTTTTTCTTTTGTAGAAGGGGTTGGTTTTCTAGAATTAGTGACAGCGCTCTGCCCTAAATGGAAGGTTCCTAGCCGGTTCTATTTTGCCCGAGTTGCGGTTCCAGCACTACATGAAGATGTTCTGAAGGTGATTGGGGCAGCTTTGCAGAAGAGTGCTGTTCACACTATACATCTGACAACAGACATGTGGACCAGTGGCGCAGGCGCTGATTACATGTGCATCACTGCACACTGGGTCTCTTTTTCAGGGGCTAAAGCAAAGCTAAACTCAGGTGTTGACACTAACATTGTTTTTAAAGGTGCTCGGAAACATGCAACACTAGCCATGTTTGGTTTGGAGAAACGTCACACAGCAGAAAACATTTTGGATGTCTTTAACACAAAGGTCCTTAACTGTCTGTCCCCACTAAAACGCAAGGTTGGTTATGTTTCCACGGACAATGGCTCCAATATAGTTAAGGCCATGAGGGACGGTTACTATTTCAGAGTGCCGTGTTTGGCGCACTGTATAAACCTGGTTGTCCAAAAATTCTTGGGTAATAAAAGCAGTGCAGCGTACAGTGTATTGGAGAACTGCCGAAAAATTTGCAAGCATTTCAGGCATTCTTTTAAGGCCCGCAAGCAGCTGAGGAGCATGCTATATCAATGTCAAATGCCAGTGAAAGCACTCATCCAGGAGGTGGTAACACGTTGGAACTCAACCTTCTACATGCTTGAGCGTCTGTATGAGCAGTATACGCAACTCGATCAATATTTCTTGAAAGAGGGTATAGAGGAGCTGAGGATGGGTGGGCCGCAATGGAACATAGTTGAAAGCCTAACACGCATGCTTCGTCCTTTTGAGGTCTTCACGCGTGCAGTCAGCAAGGAGGACTCTAATTTGGGAAAAGCTATCCCATTGTTGTACATGCTGGAGGACCAACTGAAGGAGGTGTGTTCTGTGTTTCGAAAAGATGACAAAAAGAAAGACTCTTTGCTTCTGGCTGAGCAATTATTAGAGCTCCTACAAGGTGATGAACGTCTTCAAAAGATCCACTCAGAACAGCATTACATTTGTGCTACTATTCTGGATCCACGCTACAAAAAGGCGCTGGCAGGCAGAGCATTCTTTCCTTTTGGTGATGAAGATGTTACAAAGTACAAACGTTGGCTAGCCTTGTCAGCCAAGAAGTTTGAAACAGAACGGCTGGAAATTGAAGGAAATGGCAGTACATCAGCAGGCCATCCCCAGTCAAAACAATCCACTTCTGCACCTGTGGCTGTGGCACAAGTGACCTCTCAGCCGTTAAAGACACCGGCAACCGGATCATCTGCACGAAAGACAACAGAAACATTGGAGGCTGAAGAGGATTGGCTAGCTCTGCGTGGGTTTGGTTCTCAAAAGGTCAGAGGCACAGCAAGAGCTACGCAAAGTGGAGGAACCTTGGAGGAGGACCTTGAGTCGATGGTGAAGGACTATCTGAATGACTCCACAGAGGTCTATGTTAATTCTGACCCATTGGCGTATTGGCATGGGAAAAAAGAATTGTGGCCACAGCTCACCAACCTGGCTATAAACTACTTGTCTTGCCCACTCGCAAGTGTGTCTTCTGAACGGGTTTTCAGTGCAGCTGGTGGGATTGTAACTCCCAAACGGAGCCGCCTCTCGCCCAAAAATGTGGAGAGGTTAACAATGATCAAGATGAATCAGCACCTCATACCACCAGATATAAGAGTACGAGAGAGCGTGCCGGATGAAGAGGAGGTGGCCAGCACCATAGATGAGGGAATTTCTACTCTGTCAGGTGGCACTGACCTCACCCGGGCTGAATTCGCAGAGTATGATGACGAAGCCTTATTCTTATTCCTGGACCGTGATACCGACTTCGAGCCCTGAAAATGAGACAACGAATCAATAACTTTCTTTTTCATCCTTATTCACTTTTATTCCTGTGTGTCTGTCTTTCTTTGTTGTGCACAGTTAATATAATTCAAACTTTAATCAGATAATCACAAAGACAAGCCCATCAGCAGAACTGTCTTCACTTGTTTGCTAATTTATTTGAAGGTGCCGCAGTCTGCATTCCTCAGGTTCACAAGTTCAGAAGAACATGCTCCTCTATCCTCCTCCTCCAGACTCCTATTTCCATCAAAGCAGAGGGCTGGTTTACGCCCAATGAAGAAAGACTCAGCACTTGTGGGGGTGTTGTTCTACCTCTTTGCAGGTGAGTTGACGGGTCTGGGGCCATTGCTGGGAAGCACTAAAAGTGGTTTGTGCCAAATCCGAGGCGGAAATTTTTTTGTGTTTTTGATGACTTGCTTGCCTTTGAGGTGCTCTTAGGGGGGCTTCCTGGTGTTTGTGGGTGAGTTTCGTGGTCTGAGAGCATTGCTGGGACACTCTAATCTTGATTGCATTTGCTTTTCAGGAAATCCGTCGTGCCAACCCCGACTTATGGCCTAGCTACGCAGCGCGTTTGGACCGAAGGCCCAGAAATATTGCAAGTATGAGATTTTGCTTTTGGCCTGTTTGGGGGTGTTATGCTTCTTGGCGGGTGGGTTGCCGGGTCTTGGGGCATTCCTGGGAAGGTCTAATACCGGGTAGAAGTGGTTGGGACAAAATCCAGGCCGATTTTTTTTTGGGCTATTTCAGACATTTTGCTCTATGTAGCGTTTTCGGGGGCCTGTTTGGGGGGCTTCCTGGTGTTTGTGGGTGAGTTTCGTGGTCTGGGAGCACTGCTGGGACACTCTAATCTTGATTGCATTTGCTTTTCAGGAAATCCGTCGTGCCAACCCCGACTTATGGCCTAGCTACGCAGCGCGTTTGGACCGAAGGCCCAGAAATATTGCAAGTATGAGATTTTGCTTTTGGCCTGTTTGGGGGTGTTATGCTTCTTGGCGGGTGGGTTGCCGGGTCTTGGGGCATTCCTGGGAAGGTCTAATACCGGGTAGAAGTGGTTGGGACAAAATCCAGGCCGATTTTTTTTTGGGCTATTTCAGACATTTTGCTCTATGTAGCGTTTTCGGGGGCCTGTTTGGGGGGCTTCCTGGTGTTTGTGGGTGAGTTTCGTGGTCTGGGAGCACTGCTGGGACACTCTAATCTTGATTGCATTTGCTTTTCAGGAAATCCGTCGTGCCAACCCCGACTTATGGCCTAGCTACGCAGCGCGTTTGGACCGAAGGCCCAGAAATATTGCAAGTATGAGATTTTGCTTTTGGCCTGTTTGGGGGTGTTATGCTTCTTGGCGGGTGGGTTGCCGGGTCTTGGGGCATTCCTGGGAAGGTCTAATACCGGGTAGAAGTGGTTGGGACAAAATCCAGGCCGATTTTTTTTTGGGCTATTTCAGACATTTTGCTCTATGTAGCGTTTTCGGGGGCCTGTTTGGGGGGCTTCCTGGTGTTTGTGGGTGAGTTTCGTGGTCTGGGAGCACTGCTGGGACACTCTAATCTTGATTGCATTTGCTTTTCAGGAAATCCGTCGTGCCAACCCCGACTTATGGCCTAGCTACGCAGCGCGTTTGGACCGAAGGCCCAGAAATATTGCAAGTATGAGATTTTGCTTTTGGCCTGTTTGGGGGTGTTATGCTTCTTGGCGGGTGGGTTGCCGGGTCTTGGGGCATTCCTGGGAAGGTCTAATACCGGGTAGAAGTGGTTGGGACAAAATCCAGGCCGATTTTTTTTTGGGCTATTTCAGACATTTTGCTCTATGTAGCGTTTTCGGGGGCCTGTTTGGGGGGCTTCCTGGTGTTTGTGGGTGAGTTTCGTGGTCTGGGAGCACTGCTGGGACACTCTAATCTTGATTGCATTTGCTTTTCAGGAAATCCGTCGTGCCAACCCCGACTTATGGCCTAGCTACGCAGCGCGTTTGGACCGAAGGCCCAGAAATATTGCAAGTATGAGATTTTGCTTTTGGCCTGTTTGGGGGTGTTATGCTTCTTGGCGGGTGGGTTGCCGGGTCTTGGGGCATTCCTGGGAAGGTCTAATACCGGGTAGAAGTGGTTGGGACAAAATCCAGGCCGATTTTTTTTTGGGCTATTTCAGACATTTTGCTCTATGTAGCGTTTTCGGGGGCCTGTTTGGGGGGCTTCCTGGTGTTTGCGGGTGAGTTTCGTGGTGTGGGAGCACTGCTGGCTATATATACTTTACTTTGCAAGAGGTTTGAAGCAAATCCATGGTGGCTGAGGGGACTTAGGGCCTAGCTGCAGAGCGCGCGCGGAGTGATTTGGGAAATTTGTGAAAAAGTGACTAAGTCCCCATTTTTGTACTTTTGCTCTTTGGCTGTTTGGGGGTCTTCTACTCGTTTTCTCCTGGGTTGACGGCTCTGGGGCCATTGCTGGGAAGCTCTAATACCGGATAAAAATGTTTTGGACCAAATCCCAGGCGGAATTTTTTTTGTGTTTTTGATGACTTGCTTGCCTTTGAGGTGCTCTTAGGGGGGGTTCCGTCTGTTTGCGGGTGAGTTTCGTGATCTGGGAGCACTGCTGGGACACTCTAATCTTGATTGCATTTGCTTTTCAGGAAATCCGTCGTGCCAACCCCGACTTATGGCCTAGCTACGCAGCGCGTTTGGACCGAAGGCCCAGAAATATTGCAAGTATGAGATTTTGCTTTTGGCCTGTTTGGGGGTGTTACGCTTCTTGGCGGGTGGGTTGCCGGGTCTTGGGGCATTCCTGGGAAGGTCTAATACCGGGTAGAAGTGGTTGGGACAAAATCCGCGTGGAAAAGCCTTTAGTTTTGGCACTTTTTGTAACTTAGGGTTCGTTAGGGTTAGCCCTAGCAGCAGGATTGCATGTGTTTCGGGGTGTTCTAGATTTTTCAAACTGAGTTCTGGGGTCTTAGAGCACTCGTGAGAATGTGTAATTTTGGTTGCAAGTCATTTGAAGAAAATCCATGGTGGGAAAGGGGGGATTTGGCATAGTTAAAGAAAGCCTTTGCCACTATTCTTAACTTAGGGTTCGTTAGGGTTAGCAGTATTTCTATTGCATGTGTTTGAGTGGGGGGGATTTCGAGTCTTGGAGCGATGCTGGCTATGGCTACTTTTGCTTGGTTGCTTGCAAGTGGTTTGAATGCAATCCACGGTGGGTAATGGGTAATTAGGGTACTTCGGCCTACTTTTACTTTCAAAGTAAGTTTTGTCACCAGTTTTCTGCTAGGCCTCGTTTTTTGAGATTTGATTGGGGGTCTTCTACATTTTTGCGACTGGCTTTAGTAAGGGTCTGGGTGGGAGCACTGCTAGGAAGATCTAATTTTGTTCTAAAACACAGTTTACAGTACACCTAGCTTGAGGGGCAAGATCCGATACATTAATTTGCCCATACATCCTTCAAAAGGTGACTCAGAGTACGCACTTTCAAAAACATTGTACTGTCTACTAGGAAAAACAAATTGTGACTTTTTGCACTCCACAGCCTACATGCCTTATATTTATTTATCAGTGGTGTTGTAATATTATATCACTTCCTGTTTTTCGTTGAATAATTACAGGCCGGGTTTCAGTCTCTGCAATGGGGAAAAAAGGATGGAGTCAGGCTTCACAGTAGCGAGCCACAATTCAGCATCAGGCAGGCAGTGGACAGGGTGTCTTCTGGTGACCAACATCGATGGACGAAGCGTCGGCTGCAATGGAGGAGTGCCGCTAATAGGAGGATTTTTTTTCTGCGGGCAACTTACTTACCACTTCCAACAGGACCACTACAACCACATAGATACAGTATCCCTTGCCTTTTTCTCTGACTGTGACTGCATTTCTTGGCTCTTTCTCTGCTTCTACATTGATCCCTTAACACATCACTTAGTCCACTCCACTATCACATCTGCACCACACATAGTCATTTGTAAGTGCTCCTACGTAATTCGCAAGTCGCAGCACGCCCCAGGCCGTAGAGGACTGGGATGGCCCCAATGATGAAGCATGTCACCAAGGGGCAACCCTGGTGAGTGAGGGGACACCTAGAAAAAAAGCAATTTCTCCTTTTCTATCTACTATACCTTCTTCTTGTATGTTAGGACAGCACTTCACTGATGCCTGTCTTGTCTTCTGTTACAGGTATCCTTTCCCTGCTGACCCTACCTTTACCCATCCCACATTTTTTATTTTAGTTTGTTATTTTTCTCCCCCGCCTAATGCCTCGAACACCCTGTGTTTACACTTCTGGGTGTTGGTGACATTTGGAAGTGGAACCATATTTGCATCGACTGGATCACGGGGAGTAAACCGGACACCTTCCAGACCAACCCCATTGAGTGTTGTTGTGAATGGATTTATAGTGACCAGCAAGGCTCTCGGGTATCTGGCTACAGAGACCTTATGTTGAATATCGTTATCAATAATTCCACACAGGCCCTGTACTGTCGCATTCTTTCTTTCCACAGTTGTCGATGATATATTCTTACTCAGCTTGACAAAGAACCATTGCTAATGTGAAAGAACTTCAACCGAATTAGTAGTTATACTTTACCATTTGTTAGGCTACAATGTGGCACTGCTCTACTGTACTTCTGTCACATGCTATATTCTCAGTTGTACCGTTGAATTGCTCAGGAGGACAAACCAGATTTCATTTTCTTTTTTTTCATAGGCATGCAACTGCCACTGTGTCACAACAATAGTACCACCGCTATGAGGAAATTTTATCCGACCAAGATTGCCAACGTTATTCGGTGTTTCCCGTGGAGCCAGCCCTGGGTCTAGCCCTACTTTCAAACACAAATTACAGGTAAGATAAGCGTTTGGTGGTTTGGGGGTATAATGGAGTATTAGTACGAGAGACGAGAGACTGAAGGTAGTACTACTAAAGTCCTAGGACTCTTGGATTCACTTCACTGAGTCTGTGAGAGGCACTTAGTGTTGAAAACATTTGGGCATTTACACTTAAAGGAAGAAAATGGAACTAAACTTTCAGGAAAACAGTCAACGTTAAACCCCCACCCACCAGGCAAGCAGTAAAAAACAGGTATGCTCAGATAAAGTTTGAAAAAGTATATTTATATCCCTAACAAAATAATCTCCCGCAAGACCCTCCCTAACCCCAACGATTGTCCTTCAAAAGTCCCCAAAAACCCAACTCCCAATTCCCACCCCCCAAAAGTCTCTAAAAAAGGGGCAAGGGACACTATGGGTGGATGCTGTTCACTTTTTGGGCCAGGGCATCATGCTCCTCGCGCAGCAAGGCGAGCTCCTGCTGAAGGCGGGACACCATCAGGGTGGTGCGGCGCAGGCGTGCCTTCACTGCCTTGCAGGTGCAATGCCTGTGAGAGGCAGCTGTTGGCCTTGCTGCTCGGTGGTGGCGTTTGCCTTTGGCAGCCCGGCTCAGTCTGGGTGGACCACTGTGCTGGGTGGCAGCCCGTGGGGCCACGGAGGCCGATGCAGACGACGTTGTTGTAGTTGTCGACTGCACACTTTCCACGTCCTCCAGGGCCACCAGCCGCCGATATTCCGCAACAGTGGCCTCGATCCTCCGTTGCCGGGCCGCTCTAGCCAGCTCCTTCCTCCTTGTCCGTTTGGAAGGAGAACCTATATGAAGAAAGAAAGACATAGTCTGTAACCAATGCTCTTTTAGATTAACTCAATCATTCAGCAGAAATTTGTGTTGCAGTACAACTAGCAACTTGCAAGCGCATTACATAACTATTGAGGCCAGTATCTATCTAACCTCACACTTCTTCATCCTTGCTCTAACATTAGTGGGAGTTTAAGGAACAAAGTCTACGAGCACTGTGGACTTCCATTGGAGTCGACTATGAAAGTACACCAGTCTTATTCTTCTTCTTATCTCTTGTTTTGGAAAATTGGTACGTTATTTTCTGCAAGCCGGCATAATGCCAGCGCGGTAAACTTGCACCCGAGAAAAAGAGACGCACGCCATGAGGAGTGACCTAGACTTGCGTTGCCGTTGCGTTACTGTACCCGTCCAGTACATGCAGGTGGTGAATCTCTTACTTTTCTAGTACGGGTGGCACTGAGAATACTCTGTTACAACTCAAGGGCTACTGCTTAATTAATTTAACTTTCACCCTACAGTGGAAATGAGTACTAGAAATGGAAAATTGAAGAAGATAAATAATCTGATTATCTATCACTTCACATGGGATGTTTTTGCTTATATATGGGATGACTTTAGGTGCTTTGCTTTTTATTGAGTGACCAGTGATACATCCACACATGAATGACTGAGTACTACTAAACTTATTAAGAGAGGTAGGGAGTGGCCACCATAATAACCGGATCTATGCAGTGCTTGCAATACAAACTACTGCTACTATTTATGGTAGTATTTGGACAAAATTAAAAGTTCTTTTCCTTGCCTTTCCTACACTGGAACGGACGTGCGGGTGCAGTGTTAGTGTTACATGCTCTTCAAAGTTACACTTAGTTCATCCACTGACCGTCTACTCTCTCTAGATCATGGGTACTCACAAACTTTCTCTCAGGGGCTACATTTACAGTGTAGTTTGGGGCCGAGGGCCGCACTGGTGGGGGCGGAGTCAGAGGGGGCGGGGCTAAAGCAAAACGATAACTTGTGACCATGAGGTTGCACACAGGTCCCTGCAGCAGATGCCCTCATCCACTGAGCCACCAGACCCAGCATTTACATACATCTCTCTCCCTCCTGCTCTCCCTCCTGCCCTCCCTCCATCTCTCTCTCCCTCCTGCCCTCCCTCTCCCTCCCCCTCTGTCATCTCACTGTGTGTGTGTCTATCTGTGTCAGCCTTCAGCCCGGGTTGAGACCGCTTCCTCAACGCGCACACACAGACAACAACACCAAAGTACTTAACAGGTCTTTAAAAGACCATTAACATATTATTGAGGCTTTGTTTGTTTTAGCGCCCCTGCTTCTCCACCCTGGCAATCACTGCTTGCCCGGCCCCACAGAGCAGAGGCTTAGTTCTATTTCACCTCTTTGTGGCCTTGCATCTCCACTCTGCTCTGTGGGGGCCGGGGGAGCAGTGATTGTCAGAGTGGAGATGCAGGGGCGCTAACAGGTGAAATACAAAAAAGCCTCTGCTCTGTGGGGGCCGGGGGAGCAGTGATTGTCTGCAAGGTCAGCGCACCGCCAACGAAGGCTTGCCGGGCCACCACCGGCCCGCGGGCCGTACTAGGAGTACCCCTGCTCTAGATACACATATGCTATCTAAGAGTCAGATAGTAGCATGATCCAGGTATATGGACACATACAGTTTCTGTGTCACCCACCCAGGCTGTTGTCCTTCCACCCATCATTGCTTCATCATTCACCCAGCCATGCATCTCATATTCTTGCCTTCCCAGCTAGTCTTCAATCTCAATAAGTAAGGAATATATAAGAGCTTACCTCTGGCCGCCACCACCACCGTCTCAACTCTCACAGCTGCCGCCGCCGCCTCCTCCCCTGAAGCATCGCCCGATTCGCCCTCCGCCTCGGTGTCGAGCACCACCACCTCCACACTGGCCCCGCCACCAGATGTTCCACCTACAAAGTACATTTAAGAATGTTAGAATAAAGCAGTCACTAGTATTTGGTCTAGGAATGAAGACATGTGAAAACAATGTAATTTGTGACTGTCGTTAAAGTTAAAAAAAAATGTCCCTTTTTCCAGGGAAGGTTGTCTTGCTGCACTTTTTGGCACAACTGATGAAGGCTGTTTTTTTAACACGCACCATTTTTCTCCACACAGACAGAAGATGGACTTCTAACAACAAGATCAAGTTGAAACCAGGTGAGAGCTCGGCTCGACCACAAGAAATGTCTTCAATTAATCGTCAGCACTAACCACTTTTCCATTATCAGTTAAACGTTTAGTTTTATTATGACTTCATTTTAATAAATGTGTTTACTTTTAATAAAGCTTTTAAACTTAAATACAATCTGTGTTTTTTGGTCCAGACTAGAGTGACTGAGCGAAAGGTTTTGCAATTTTTGCAAGCATGAGTCCAGATAGAACACTTCAAAAGACATTATGGACAATCCCAGAGGACTGCACTAAGTTGATAGAGCTATTGCTGACTAGAATCATGGGAGTTTCGCCAACCGTGCAATCTTAGTTAGCTACACAGACAGACTAATAAGAATAATCTAGTAATACCACAGGGAGTCATAGTAGAGGCAGGATAAGAATTTAGATACAGTCTACAAGAAGAGCAAAGACAATTTTGAAAAAAGTCAAATGAGGAACGCTAGGAAAAATAGGTACTAGTCTAAAATGAAAACTTACTGGGGCCAGCAGAGGAGCCCTCGCCTGCCCGATCCTGGCCCTGTTGATGAACAGCATCCGCCGCCTGCTGCTCCTGTGTCCTCCTCTCGCCCCTGGGGGGAGCTGACGTACAACATGAAAGAAAGAACAGAAAACATGGATGATTGTTGCTTGTCAATGTCAACCAAATCAAACATTTCAAAAGAACAATAACAAAATATTTCTGCGAAATTATATTGATTATGGTTACTTTTCATTTATATGCGGACCTGTGACTTCGAAAGTCACGTAACTCACTAAACAAAGTACTGAAACGTTCACCTAGGACTGGCAGGCAGCAGTCCGCAGGCAAGACGCAAAGTGACAGACAAACTCCATTGTGATTTCAGTCAGATCAGTGACAACACTAACAGTTGCCTGCTACATTACCAGTCATTTAAATAGTCAAACTATCAATCCACCGCCACTATTTTTCTTATTGTCAGGGTTACAAAGGAAGGGGCAGATTTAAGCCCTTGCGGCTCTTTTGCGCCGTTCTTGCGTGACTTTTGTGACGCAGCAGCTAAACAAAAAAGGGCGCCATGGTGCGGCGTATAATATTATAACAACGTGACGCATTTGGGAGATGCATCCCGTTATAAAGCCCTGCGCCATCAGGGGGCGTTCCGGCGCAAGGGAGGGCATTCCTGCGCTGGAACACATCCTAATAGTGGCTGAGGGAAATCTACAAAATATCAATCAGTCACCTTTAGGACAATGATGCGTCACACAAACCCTGCACCTGCTTGAAGCAGACGTACGGCTTGACCCAGCATTGGGGAGATAGGGTACCCCAGAGCATTGATGGAGCTGCGCCATCGTTGCGACGCAACTCCAGCAGTAAAGCTTCGGTGACGTTTTGGGCCCATGGGGCGCCGCATTGCAAATACGGCGCACCATGTTTGGTGGTGGTAGCGGGCCGCACAATTAATGGCGCATCCCTGCTACTTTGCAGGGATGCGACGGTAATTGCAATTCTGCCCCTTAGGGGCATACTTACTTACGCGTTCTGGCGCATCTCCAGAGATGCGCCAGATCAAATGCGTCACGCAAAACTACCCTTGCGACACGGCAGATGTGCCTCATTTACAATGCGGCGCGCCCTGGCGCAAGGGTAGGCACTTGCGTGACGCATCTCGTCACGTAAGAGCGGCGCATCGCTGGAGTCACGTCGCCAACGCAATGCAACTCCAGTAATGCTCAGGGCCACCCAATACTTTACATGCTGTGTCAGTCCTTTCGCCTGCTTCGAGCAGACATAAGGAATTGAATTGACGTAGCAGCGTCGCAGAAGTGCCTGCGTTAAATCTTGTAGATTTCACGCAGGCAATTTTGCGAGGCGCACAGCCGCTGGACCGCCCACCCTGCGTACTAGGAACGCACCCATTGTGGTGCAGGCCCATGGCTTTATAACGTGACGCATCTCCCTAGATGCGTCATGCTGTAAATGACTTGCAGGGATGCGGCACGTTTACGCCGCTGTTGCGTCACGCAAGGCAACGTAAACGTGGCGCAAGGGGCTTGTAAATGTAATCTGCCCCCTAGTGTCTAGCATTACGCAGTTCTGTTAAGTACACTCATACATAATAGTTACTCAGGCCAATGAGACCACGAAATAGAAAACAAATAAGCATAGTAGCAACCCCACTGAGAAGGAGAGCAGTGCACCTGAAATGCACAGAAGATTTTGAAATATAATTTAACTACAATGTAATCGTCATCAGCGGCATTATTGGCTTGCTCCATGTAAAAAACAAATATTTGCAATACAACAACACAGAGCAGGAGAAAACATCATAGTAGTGAGTGATTAAATGCCAATGGCTACTACTACTCACCAAGCCCGGGGATCTCCAAGCCGAGCTGGTCCAGCAGGTCGCGCTCGCGGTCCAGGAGGTCCGTCCAGCGATGGGTGACCTGGCTGTAGGTGCGCTGGACCCCGTAGAGGTGGGATATGGCCCAGCACACCTTCTCCCACCGCTTCCGGCGCTCCCGCATGTTGTAGCCGCCGGCCGCGATCCTGCCGCCTCCCGCGATGGTCCTGGGCAGGCGGCGCTGGACGAAGTAGACCAGCGCGCCCACTTCCTCCGGGCTGAATATCTCCCGGCGCGTCACCTGCTCCCCCCTCGATCTCACGCCTGCTGTCCTGCCACTGGGTCCAGCACTACTCCCCGCCGCCGCTGCGGCCCTCAAGTGCCTGGGCAGCTTCACGGCGCCTGGCTTGACCATGGTCTGGGCAGGTAAGGTAGGAAGAAGTAGAAAATTAAGAAAGAATAGGATAGGGAAGAAGAAAAGAAAAGAGTTTACAAAAGTAGTTTAAAAGTAAAGAAAAATAGCAGAAAAGACAAAAATATACAGCTAGGAAAAGAGAGGGATAGATAAGAAGCAAAATCGTAAAAAAAAAACTGAAAACAAGCAAAGGATGGGAAAGATATCAAGAGGATTAAACACCATGCCCAGACACAGGAAATGAATGAAAAACAAGATGGCCGGCGCCCGTTTCCGAGCGCGAAAGTCAGTTCGCGCGAGATTTTCCTCGCGATCTCGTGCGAACCTCTAGATTTCCCGCGCGATCTCGTGCGAACCTCTACTCGCAATGCGCTTACTGCGCGAGATTATACATAGCGGGCGGAAACGGAAATACGTCACGCAAACAAAATGGCCGCGCCCGTACTCGACCTTGGGGTAAATTCGCGTGTTGCGCTGCAAGCGGCTCGCGAATACTGCAAAAAAACTCGCGAAACAACAAGCCGCAAAAAAATAAAATGCTCATTCGCACGAATTGGCGGCTTCCGCGGTCGGTTTCGCACGACGCCGCGCCCCGCGAATAGCGCGAAAAAAACCGCAAAACGATTTCAGCAAAAGCAAAAGCAATGAGCAGGTGCAAAAGGTCAACCTCATGATTTGTAACGATTCTTTGTATTGCTTCCTGAGGGGGCCCTCCAGAATTCGGTTGCCTGCTTGCAACTATTGTGTGACCCTGCTCTGACCTTAACTGTATGCCACAAAGGTCCTGATTTACAGCTAAAGGAGCAGACAAGCAGGTGCCAGGCTGGAACTTTAAATTCTTTCAGTGACACATTAATTAGCCCCTAATTCATTATTGTCAGTTGGGGCAGGGCAGGTGTTGTAACTAATTTTGCAACTATGAAAGCACTTAGCAAGTGCAAAAGATCACTAATCAGGGCGCACTAAGGAAGCAGGTGCCAGCTAAAAAAATATTCTGTGACACATTAATCAGCCCCAAATTAATTCAGGTCACTTGAGGCAGGGAAGGTGTGCTTTGCTTTGCCGAAAATAATGTACACTGGACAACCAGAGGGTGTGGTGATGAAACAGAGGGTGGCATGGGTGGGCCAGAGGGTGGCATGAGTAGTCAGAGAGTGGCAGTGGTGACAGAGAGTGGCAGTGATGAAGAAGAGTGTCCCAAACAGGCTGGACATGTAGAAACAACAAGTTCGCAAAACTTGCGACCCGACAGGTAAGTTCGCAAATTGCGAAATTGTAAAAACCCTCGCGAACTGGCAGAAACACGGGCGAACACAAAAAAAAAAAAAATCCGCAAATTCGCAGGAATTCGCGGATTTTGCGGATTGCGAATCCGCAAATCCGCAAAATTCGCGAACGCGAGATCCGCAATCAGAAATATATCAGGGAAGTTGCTGGACACTGACCCTTAATAATTTACTATTCCAACTCCAGTCAGTTGAATATCAGGGAAGGTGCTGGACACTGTCCCATTATAATTTACTATTCCAACTCCATTCAGACAAATATCAGGGAAGGTGCTGGACAGTAACCCGTTATAATTTACTATTCCAACTCCAGTCAGAAATATATTAGGGAAGGTGCTGGACACTGACCCAGTATAATTTACTATTCCAACTCCAGTCAGTTAAATATCAGGGAAGGTGCTGGACAGTAACCCATTATAATTTACTATTCCAACTCCAGTCAGACAAATATCAGGGAATGTGCTGGACAGTAACCAATTATAATTTACTATTACAACTCCAGTCAGAAATATATTAGGGAAGGTGCTGGACACTGACCCATTATAATGTACTAATCCAACTCCAGTCTATTAAATATCAGGGAAGGTGCTGGACACTGACCCAGTATAATTTACTATTCCAACTCCAGTCAGTTAAATATCAGGGAAGGTGCTGGACAGGGACCCATTATAATTTACTATTCCAACTCCAGCCATACTTATATCAGGGAAGGTGCTGGACAGTGACCCATTATAATTTCCTATTCCAACTCCAGCCATACAAATATCAGGGAAGGTGCTGGACACTGACCCATTATAATTTACTATTCCAACTCCAGTTTATTAAATATCAGGGAAGTTGCTAGACTCTGACCCATTATAGTTTACTATTCCAACGCCAGTCTAATAAATATCTGGGAAGGTGCGGGACTATGACCCATTATAATTTACTATTCCAACTCCAGTCAGACAAATATTAGGGAAGGTGCTGGACACTGACCCATTATAATTTACTATTTCAACTCCAGTCTATTAAATATCAGGGAAGGTGCTGGACACTGACCCATTATAATTTACTATTCCAACTCCAGTCAGACAAATATCAGGGAAGGTGCTGGACACTGACCCATTATAATTTACTATTCCAACTCCAACCATACTAATATCAGGGAGGGTGCTGGACACTGACCCATTATAATTTACTATTCCAACTCCAGTCAGAAAAATATCAGGGAAGGTGCTGGACACTGACCCATTATAATTTACTATTTCTACTCAAGCCATACTAATATCAGGGAAGGTGCTGGACACTGACCAAATATTAATTTACCATTCCAACTCCAGTCAGACAAATATCAGGGAAGGTGCTGGACAGTAACCCATCATAAATATGTATTTTTTTAACTTTTTAATTTTAAATTATGATTATACAATTTTCCCCCCAATATTAGGAAATACATTTCAAATTCATTTAAATATTTAAATTTAGATTTTTTTATAATGTTTTATTGAAATTTTATTATTTTAAACTTTTTACATTTTTTAATTTTCTATATTATCTATTATTTTATTATTTTTCCATATTTGTTTTTTAAATTTTTTTTCAAAATGTTTATTTTCAATGTAATTCATTCTATTATTTCATATTTTGAAATTTTCAAATTTTTATTTAATTTATTTTTCTAATATAAATGTTTAATTTTTGTAATTATATTTTTTTTAAATTACTATAAATATAAATATACATTTTTTTTGTATTTCTTCGAAATGATTTTTAAATTACTCCCCACCCTTATCCCTAATAACCCTACATCCCGCTCCTAAACATGAAATTTATTTTGTTTTTTTAATAAAATCTTTTAATAAAATTATATTATTTAAATTTTTTTGTAAAATAATTAAAAAAAATTTTTTTAATTCACATTTTTATTTTATACTATTTTTTTAAATGTTCATACTAATTTTTAAATTACTCCCCACCCTTATCCCCTAATAACCCAACATCCCGCTCCTAAAAATTAACTTTCTATTGTATTTTTTTAATAATTAAAAAAAAAAAAAATTATTTCAATTTTTATTATTTTCATTAAATAATTTTTTTTGTTTATTATTCTAACAAATTATTTATAATATTTTTTTATTATTTGCATACAATTTTTTTAATTACTCCCCACCCTTATCTGATAAATTACACATTTCTTACATTACAAATATTGACTAAATATAACAATTCTTTCATTTTATACACATATACACATATTTTTTTAAGGTTTTTATTATATTATTAACAATCGATATTTACTTTATCGATATTTTTACCAACACTAAAAAATAGATATTATAACTACTTTTTGTTTTCGATATTTTTGTTTTCGATATTTTATTACTGTTTCACTTAACGATATTTTGGACCTCGATATTCTTTCTTTCGATATTTCCCTATACTCGATATTTTTTACTCACTATTTTGTCCAATCGATATTCTGTAATCGATATTATGACCAGTTACCCTTCTAAAACTGTATACTACTGCCATATATTCCTTGAATAGTATATGAACACGACGCCCACAAGAAATCGAGGCAGAGTCCACCCACCACTCAAATTAAGCCACTAGTATATACCCAATATAGGATCACCGTACCTGGAAAATTCCTTCCGTCACTAAGCATGTCCGCTCGTCCTAGATGTAAACCCAACAACATGTAAACACAGCATTTTAAACTCTTGCTGTAAACGTCGTGACCAATGTAATGACCTCGTCGACGGTACCGTCATGTAACCTAAATGGCTCAAGTTGGTGGCCATATTGGAACAATTTGTGTTCACGTCATGTAACCTGAAAATATATATATATAATGACCAACCCATATAAGACAAAGTGACAATTACAAAAATAATGTATATATATATATTTACATATAATGTGATATGAAAATTGCAATATAAATACCAAAAGTTACCAAATCAGTTTGAAATGTCCAAAATACAAACAGACACATGTGCAGCCTGTGAATATACTTAATGCTGGAAAAATATAATCAGCAGAGCGTAATTCAATCAGAATAAAAAGATGCGTCGTTACAGACGTAATAACGTCGTCGACGGTACCGTCATGTGACCTGTATAACTCAAGTTGGTAGCCATATTGGAACGATTGTTGTTCCTGTAATGTAGCAAGAACATATATATTAACCAGCCCATATAGGGCAAAGCGACAGTACAGAAAATTATATATATATAATATTGAGTGAGTGAGTGAGGGGAGACTTATACCGCGCAACTTAGCCCAATGGCATCAAGGCGCCAAACAGGTGCACGGACGTTTGTGTGAGGAGCTCCTGTCTGTGAACGCTCGGCTCACCCTCAATGTACCTGGTCGCTCGTTTCACCCTGGCGGAGGAAGTGTATGGAGGCTTACGGAGTCAATTGGCGGCTTTATGGATCGACTTAACTGTTGAAACAACTTCGTTCTCCTGATTTGCCGGTGCATTCAAACGCTGGGGGCCGGCAGAATGCTGAAACCGAACGCTGAGTGCCGGAGCATGTGGGTGGGATATCCCGCGACCGGCAGCGCGAAGATTCTTGACGGCTCCTGGATAACATTGGATAGTGTAGCCCGATACGGCCTCGGCTCCAGCCGGTGTGTTTAAACGAGGGCGGAGTGCTGCTGGTGAATTTGTGGCTGCTACAATAAGATTGAGGTGAGTGCTACACTATTGTAGTGTTGGAGACTTCGGGGCAACATTGTTTGGCTCGACGAGCGGCGCTCTACTCATTCTAACGCAGCACACGCCCGCCTGGTTTAAAGCTGACTATTCTCGGAGTTGAGGTTTTTTTTTTTTTTTTTTTGGTTCTTTCATCATATTTCTTTGAGGAATCTTCCACTGCAGGCTGTGAATTTGTAAATATCATGCAAAGCAGGGGGTAAAGAGAAGGTAAAGGACAAAAGGAAGAAAATAATAAAGATCCCGCCAGTAATATAACCTGAGAGGGCTCGCCATGCCTCCTAAAACTGCCGTGGTGGGAAAACTCGACCTGTAGGGGAAAACGTTGTTGGTACGCGGGCCGCTATCGCTGCAAAACAGAAAGAAACACCGTGTGTATAAGAGGCTGGGAGTGTTGCTCAATCCAAAGACTCTGTAGTTGGTCTTCCAAAGATACCCCAAATGTTCCAGCTGGCTACTGGACTGCAAAAAAATAGTCCTTTAGCTAGTAAATCTATAATGGCCAGTGGGGCTGGAGGAATAAATAATGGAAGTGGCGGGGAGCAGGATGAGCTATTGCAGTTATCATCAAATATATCCATATTATCATCTCCCGCGCCCTATGGCTTTAGAAGACGCAGAGGCTGCAGCAGGGCCAAATATTGAAGAGGCAACAGAGGAGGGGGTTGGCGTGACCAGCGATGACGAAACCCAAGAGCCGTTGAGTAGTAAGGATGGTGAGTTTTACTCACTATCCGAACCATCTGAAGGATCCGATTTGGAGGAAGTCTCACTCCCAGAAGATGTGGCGGGGGGAAATACCCCAACTTTGCTGGATCATACCCTGTCTACGAACACCTCAGCTCAAGCCTCTACCATTCGGAAAAAGGACAGGGGTGGTGCTTTAGACTCCACTATAATTACAATGGAGACAACTGACTGGGATTTATCTGTAGGTACACAGGTATTGGAACAGCTAGATCAGTCAGGTCAAGCTTGTGAGGACAGTGAACCAGTCAATTCCAGCCAAATGACTGGCTCAGTATCGTTGGAAGAAATCTATCGATCCATTAATGACCATCGATTGGAGGCTCGAGCGGAACACTTAAAAACCTATACCGCCTGTAGAAAGCTCCAAAATACCGTTCGGCACTTGCCAAAAACTTGTAATGATTTCACAGACTGTATGATAGAAGCAGAGGCGCGAATCTCAACATTGGAAGACCAGATGGTGACTCAAGTAGCTGATGTGGCGGAAATTAAGGCGTACAACGAAGATATTCATGATAAAATCGCTGAATTGGAAAATCGCCTTCGGCGTAATAATCTGCGGCTACTTGGCGTGCCGGAAGGCCTTGAGGGTCAGGATGTGCGCAAATTTGTTGTAGAACTATTTGAGGAAGCATTTACTGAAGTCACTGAATGGACCTGAAGCCATGAGATACAACGAGCCCACAGGTTTCCTTTTCGGCAGCGACCAATACAAAGTGGTCAAGCAGGCCCACAACAACCACGGGCTATTTTGATCTCCTTGAATAACTTTCTGGCAAGACAGGTATTGTATGATATGGCCCGGCCCGATAGGAAGAGAACTGGGAAAGGTACTCAGTTTTTCGTTAGGCCAGATTTTTGCCACTCTACAGTGGAAAAGCGATGGAAATTATGTCGGTTAATCGCCCCAATACAAGCAAAAGGCTTACAAGTATTTTTACTGCAACCTGCAACTTTAAAAATTGTGAATAAGGGCCAGAGTCGATTTTTTACCTCTGAGGCTGCTGTTAAAGCATATATGCAAACTTTTCCTTGATGGGCTGAAATAATGATGGGACTTCCTTGGACTTTTTGGCTTTTTGTCTTGTTTGGTATTGGCTTATTTTACATTTCTTTCTGACTTCACTAGGTATTTAGACAAAAGATAAAAGGGATATTTTTTTCGATTTGGTGAGCCGAGCAGCATGGGAACCACTCACCCAGCATCACAGGGCCATTAGCCCAATTGCCTTAGTTAAGGGGGGCACTTCTAGAGGTTGCGGGGGTTCAGGGTGGTGGTGTGTGGATGTGGGGTGGTTGGGGGGCACTAGGGGGTGTGTAGGGATAGGCGGGTAAGGGTTTGTGGGGAAAAATGGGAAAAAATATCAGTTCATAGAAGTTGCTTTAGTCATGTTGGAGCAAGGATACAAATATGTTTGTTTATTAACGACCTGCAATATATCTGTGTAGATGGCGGCTAGGAAGCTACGAATCTGCTCCTTTAATGTTTGTGGTCTTAATAATGGTATGAAAAGAAAACGGTTTAAATATGAATTATGTTTAATTAATCCAGATATACTTTGTTTGCAGGAATCGCACATTCCTTGGTCAAACTATAAGCTTTTACTAGAACTGGGCTATTCAATCCTAGCAGTGTCTAAACAATCTACCATGAACCGTGGTGTAGTCATAATGGGTAGTCGGGCTGTAACAATTACGGGTAGGATATGGGTTGATAACTTTGGACGATGGGCCATTTGTGAGTTTGCTATAGGGGCCATGAAAGCTACAATATGTACTGTGTACGGATCCAATTTTTGATGAGCCAGATATTTTGGAGTTTTTAAATGTGGAGTTAGCACAATGGCCTATGCCACTAATATTACTGGGAGATTTTAATATTCATGATGATATCCATATTTGGGATTCCCAGACCCAGAGATATTATGGTCGTAAGCCAAAGGGATATCGGGCATTATACCAGTTTGTATCCCAACATGGATAATTGATGGATGTGCTAAGATAAATCCTGGTAATCCAGGGTATACTTTCTTCTCTTCTCCCCGCTCCAAGTTCGTGCGGCTGGATTATATTTTTATACCTCTGTCCCTAACTATTGGTGCGAAGATGTAAGTTATGCCCCGAATTACGTCAGACCATAGCCCGATAGTTCTGGACGTGATTTGTATGCAATCGATCCGTCCAATACGCTCAGTTACTTTCAATAAAAAATGTATAAGTGATGAGGAGTTTATTAATCATAATAAACTTTGGGCTACACAATTCTTAGATTTTAATAGAGGTACTGCTAGTCAACCGATGGTGTGGGACTCTCTGAAAGCAGGGGTCAGGGGGGAAACGTGTAGCTATGGATGGGCTAAGCAAAAAGAACAGAAAGCTATGATTGCAGAAATGATAGAGGACCTTAGAATGGCAGAATCTGAACTCATGCTAGCAATTCAGTCTAATGCAGACTCTCAAGCTGAACAAACTAAGGTTGCCAGTTGTAAAGCTAGGATTAATGGGGTGTGGAGTCAAGATATTGCCTCTCAGTATAACATTTATAAAACGGAAAGATATGAATATGGAGAGGCAACGGGGAGATGTCTTGCTCGAAGGATGCGGGGTAAACAGGCGGCTCAACGTATTGATTTGTTGGAGAATGCTAGGGGGGAGTCGGTTGACACTACAGATGGTATTATGGAGGTCTTTCGTAGCTATTATCAAGAATATATACACAAGATGCAATCCCTCAAGATCAAATAGAAACCTATCTTAATGACTTGGATTTTCTTAAACTTGGCCCTCCGAGAGGGAAATGCTGGAGGCTCCAATTACTATGCAAGAGCTGCAGCTTGCCTTAGAAGGCTTAGCGTGAGGGAAGGCATCTGGCCCTGACAAGCTCCCCTTGGAGGTTTATCGCTTACTATTCAGCGCCATCAAGGAGGACATGCTCGCTACTTTCATTATGGCTCAACGTGGTAATCCGCCGGCATCTTGGGATGATGCCAACATTGTAGTTTAAAAAAAAAAAAGATAAGCCTCCTCAACTGCCTGGGTCATATTGGCCCATATAATTAATTAATGCTGACGCAAAAATATACTCTAAAATATTAGCCACACGACTGCTGCGAGTTACTCCAAAGTTAGTATCCCATCATCAGCACGTGTTTCTCCCCGGGAGAAGTACGGTAAACCAACTCCATCGGGTAATAGCGTCAATAGACTATGCAACCTCACTCCAAAAGAATATAGGTATTATTTTTTGGGATGCGAAGAAAGCCTTTGATCATGTTGCATGGATGTTCTTATGGGCAACAATGGGTAGAATGGGGTTTGGTCCTTTGTTTATGCAGGCTGTACAAACTATGGGGGTCATTAGGATGGCGGACGGAAGTGCCTCCGCAGACCCTGAGTATGCGGAACAGGCCTATTTTCCGTGCGCCCGTCGCGGACACTCCGACCGCCAAATCAGGATACGAAATACGTGCCAAAATCCGTCCGCGGCGGTAGAACAAGGTCCGCCGCACCACCACACCCAACTACGCGGCGGACGTAACCTTACCAGAGACTCCGCCGTACGGACTGACGACTAGGACCGACCTCCAAATCAAGATGGCGGAAAACACACATAAAAGCGCTGCGGATAAACAACCTGCCTGAACACGGCGGATGCTCCACAGCGACCATACCCACCACGAGCCGCACGCCGACATGGACCCTGCACTACAGGCTTACCCGATACTCTACGCGATCCAGTACGTCCTCGTCTTGGCCCACCATCGACGACGACGCAGGTAGGCACCTAAGCATTCGCTGTCTGGAGAGGAGTACCGGCAAGGGCGGTGACGTAGGGAGGGGGGAGTGACAAGTCCCAAAATGGCCAAATGCCTGTGTACGGCTACGCCTCCAAGGGCCGTGACCCAGGTAGGGGAGAGTGACACGTAGCAGAAGCAGGGCACAAGTCGGGGTACCACGCGGGTGGACGGCGTCCCCCCACCAATTTAACAGGGAGCATGATAACCATAAACTGCAACTGAGTGGAAGCCACCTTTTGTGTCGTCACTTCCTGTCGTGATGTCAGCGTCCCCCCACTTCTTTTTGCAGGACTTGGGTCCTGAGCAGAACCCACCGCCCCCAAGAAAATACCAATCCACACCAGCATCACACACGCAAGAATGACTCTGACAAAGCACGACACATTAATCCCCATTTTATTTAAGCAGATTCGGAGCAAAGTCACAGTCTAGGATGGAGCATGGCCATAGTGGACACCAGAGCAGGAACATCAGATGCAGTACATCAGTATGAGGATAGCAACAGGGCAGTGTGGACACCAGAGCAGGTACATCAGATGCAGTACATCAGTATGAGGATAGCAACAGGGCAGTGTGGACACCAGAGCAGGTACATCAGATGCAGTACATCAGTATGAGGATAGCAACAGGGCAGTGTGGACACCAGAGCAGGTACATCAGATGCAGTACATCAGTATCAGAACAGCAACAGGGCAGCAACAGGGCAGTGTGGACACCAGAGCAGGTACATCAGATGCAGTACATCAGTATGAGGATAGCAACAGGGCAGTGTGGACACCAGAGCAGGTACATCAGATGCAGTACATCAGTATCAGAACAGCAACAGGGCAGTGTGGACACCAGAGCAGGTACATCAGATGCAGTACATCAGTATGAGGATAGCAACAGGGCAGTGTGGACACCAGAGCAGGTACATCAGATGCAGTACATCAGTATCAGAATAGCAACAGGGCAGCAACAGGGCAGTGTGGACACCAGAGCAGGTACATCAGATGCAGTACATCAGTATCAGAACAGCAACAGGGCAGCAACAGGGCAGTGTGGACACCAGAGCAGGTACATCAGATGCAGTGCATCAGTATCAGAACAGCAACAGGGCAGCTACAGGGCAGTGTGGACACCAGAGCAGGTACATCAGATGCAGTACATCAGTATGAGGATAGCAACAGGGCAGTGTGGACACCAGAGCAGGTACATCAGATGCAGTACATCAGTATGAGGATAGCAACAGGGCAGTGTGGACACCAGAGCAGGTACATCAGATGCAGTACATCAGTATGAGGATAGCAACAGGGCAGTGTGGACACCAGAGCAGGTACATCAGATGCAGTACATCAGTATCAGAACAGCAACAGGGCAGTGTGGACACCAGAGCAGGTACATCAGATGCAGTACATCAGTATCAGAACAGCAACAGGGCAGCTACAGGGCAGTGTGGACACCAGAGCAGGTACATCAGATGCAGTACATCAGTATGAGGATAGCAACAGGGCAGTGTGGACACCAGAGCAGGTACATCAGATGCAGTACATCAGTATGAGGATAGCAACAGGGCAGTGTGGACACCAGAGCAGGTACATCAGATGCAGTACATCAGTATGAGGATAGCAACAGGGCAGTGTGGACACCAGAGCAGGTACATCAGATGCAGTACATCAGTATCAGAACAGCAACAGGGCAGTGTGGACACCAGAGCAGGTACATCAGATGCAGTATATCAGTATGAGGATAGCAACAGGGCAGTGTGGACACCAGAGCAGGTACATCAGATGCAGTACATCAGTATCAGAACAGCAACAGGGCAGCTACAGGGCAGTGTGGACACCAGAGCAGGTACATCAGATGCAGTACATCAGTATGAGGATAGCAACAGGGCAGTGTGGACACCAGAGCAGGTACATCAGATGCAGTACATCAGTATGAGGATAGCAACAGGGCAGTGTGGACACCAGAGCAGGTACATCAGATGCAGTACATCAGTATGAGGATAGCAACAGGGCAGTGTGGACACCAGAGCAGGTACATCAGATGCAGTACATCAGTATCAGAACAGCAACAGGGCAGCAACAGGGCAGTGTGGACACCAGAGCAGGAACATCAGATGCAGTACATCAGTATCAGAACAGCAACAGGGCAGCTACAGGGCAGTGTGGACACCAGAGCAGGTACATCAGATGCAGTACATCAGTATGAGGATAGCAACAGGGCAGTGTGGACACCAGAGCAGGTACATCAGATGCAGTACATCAGTATGAGGATAGCAACAGGGCAGTGTGGACACCAGAGCAGGTACATCAGATGCAGTACATCAGTATGAGGATAGCAACAGGGCAGTGTGGACACCAGAGCAGGTACATCAGATGCAGTACATCAGTATCAGAACAGCAACAGGGCAGTGTGGACACCAGAGCAGGTACATCAGATGCAGTACATCAGTATGAGGATAGCAACAGGGCAGTGTGGACACCAGAGCAGGTACATCAGATGCAGTACATCAGTATCAGAACAGCAACAGGGCAGCTACAGGGCAGTGTGGACACCAGAGCAGGTACATCAGATGCAGTACATCAGTATGAGGATAGCAACAGGGCAGTGTGGACACCAGAGCAGGTACATCAGATGCAGTACATCAGTATGAGGATAGCAACAGGGCAGTGTGGACACCAGAGCAGGTACATCAGATGCAGTACATCAGTATGAGGATAGCAACAGGGCAGTGTGGACACCAGAGCAGGTACATCAGATGCAGTACATCAGTATGAGGATAGCAACAGGGCAGTGTGGACACCAGAGCAGGTACATCAGTATCAGAACAGCAACAGGGCAGCAACAGGGCAGTGTGGACACCAGAGCAGGTACATCAGAGGGCACAGTACAGCAACTTACAGCACACTATCAGGTGGATTGCGTGAAGTACCCGCATCGGACACACTGGCAGCACCAGAAACCGGAGTGTGACACACAGCCACAGATGTAGTGACTGACACGTGAGCCACAGACCCAGATACACTGCCAGCACCTGATACAGGAGTGTGACACACCGACACAGCCCGAGTTACTGACACATGGCCCATAGACCCAGATACACTGCCAGCACCTGATGCAGGAGTGTGACACACCGACACAGCCCGAGTTACTGACACATGGCCCATAGACCCAGATACACTGCCAGCACCTGATGCAGGAGTGTGACACACCGACACTGCCCGAGTTACTGACACATGGCCCATAGACCCAGATACACTGCCAGCACCTGATGCAGGAGTGTGACACACCGACACAGCCCGAGTTACTGACACATGGCCCATAGACCCAGATACACTGCCAGCACCTGATGCAGGAGTGTGACACACCGACACAGCCCGAGTTACTGACACATGGCCCATAGACCCAGATACACTGCCAGCACCTGATACAGGACATGTCTCGACTGATACCCTGCCACTAACAGACACATGCGAGTCAACTGCACCAGCGCCACTGTGACCACTGAAATGATGAGCCACAGGGCTGTATGGTCCAGGAGGCAGGGTGGCTCTGGGAGCGGGGGATAGTTGCAATTGGCCGATATCGGATTGTGCATGTGTCAATGCTGTGTGTCTACGCTTCTTTTGGACATGTGCCTGCACCCTGGACAGGACAGGACTCAGAAGTCGACCGGACTGAGAAGCAATGTCACCCACCATGGGAGGTGCATGTGCTGGGGGGGGAATGGTCTCTGGGGACGTGCTGGAGCCTGCTTGTCGTTTGCTGTGTGGCTGCCTTGTGGGCTCTGCAACATGTGTCATGGGGGATGCCACGACAGGGTCCACCTGCATCCGTCCCTGACTGGCCATGATGGGAGTGGAGGTAAGGGGTGACTCCACTGCTGAGTCTTCTGTATTCCGTTTGCCAGAAAACAGCTGTCTCAGAGCAACTATGGGTGATGTATGCCTGTCCCTGACAGCGCCACTGTTCATGGGCGAGTCCTTGGGCCTTGGATGTTCCATTTCCGTCGGAGTACTGTAGTCTGTGGACTTGCCCTGTTCCCTGGATGGTGCCCTCTTCCAGGCAGCAGACTTGTCGTCTGTGGTGTACATATCAGCAGGACACCCCTTCTGCCCGTGTGTGTCCCTGCCCCTGGGACTGTCCGTGCTCCTCTTAGGAGCGTTTGTCTTGTGACTATTCTTGTCCCTGCCCTTGGGAGTGGCACCTTCCTTCGTAGTATCCCTGCCCTTGGGAGTGCCTACATCCTTCCTGCTGTCCCTGCCCTTGGGAGTGGCACCTTCCTTCGTAGGCTCCCTGCCCTTGGGAGTGCCCACATCCTTCCTGCTGTCCCCGCCCTTGGGAGTGGCACCTTCCTTCGTAGTCTCCCTGCCCTTGGGAGTGCTGACATCCTTCCTGCTGTCCCTGGCCTTGGGAGTGGCACCTTCCTTCGTAGGCTCCCTGCCCTTGGGAGTGCTTACATCCTTCCTGCTTTCCCTGCCCTTGGGAGTGCTTACATCCTTCCTGCTTTCCCTGCCCTTGGGAGTGCTTACATCCTTCCTGCTTTCCCTGCCCTTGGGAGTGCCTACATCCTTCCTGCTTTCCCTGCCCTTGGGAGTGGCACCTTCCTTCCTAGTGTCCCTGGCACTGGGAGTATGCGAGCCCTCAAGAGATGTATTCGTCTTCTCAATGTCCTCGTACAGGGTAGTGTCAATGGAAGCGGGAGTGAGTCTTGGCCTGGTAGTACCTTGTGTGTGGGATGGCTGTGCAGCATGTGTACCCATTACACCCAACCCCTCTTTTGCCTCACGTGTGTGTACTCCACTACATCTGACGTTGTCCTTGTGAACACAGTTACCTGACCTAGGGGATGGGGTCTGAGGCCTCCGTGCCTTGACGTGCTGGCTGACGCTGCTTCTAGTGCAATAACCTCTATTAGAGTCCAGATCAGAACATTCACTCCCCCCTGACACATCCTGAGTTGTAGATGGTGGAACAGAAGTACCACCCAGTCCATGCGACTGTGCAATGGCAGACGACACACTGTTAGACAATGACTGGAGTGTCCTGTGTACACCAGCCAGATCACCATGCATACCTTCCATGAATGCCACCACCTGCCCTAACTTCCTATCGTGGTCTTGGAATGCATTAATCATATTGGTCTGGCCCACACACAGCTGTCGCAGCAGATCTACAGCCTCTGCACAAAGTGAATTTTGGGTCACCGAGGCTGGGGCAGCGGTGCCGACACCGAACGCCACTCTGCTCCCCCTACTCCTGCGTGCACGAACAGTACATGGTGCAGTTGCCGGCAGGGTGGGCCCTGTGTGCTGTGTCCCCACCGAAGGTGTAGGTTGTCCACTCCCAGTCTGTGACAACAGTGCTGACTCACCAACACTGTCGGAAGTTGATGACGATGTTGTCTCCACATGCGAGTCCTCCGGGACGGTCCTGTCCCCCTCTCCGCCGCTGGCCCCTTCGGTGTCAGTCTGCGTGTGCGCGACGTCTGATCCGGATGCATTGCCTTCTGTAACCTCCGCCGTCTGTGGCTGAGTGCCCTCTGCCAAAGCTGAAAAGCACAGGAAATGGGTGTAAGTAATGGGCACACACACGTACAGTACTGCTGCGGAATCCCTAAAGCCACTGATGACACTGTCCATCGATCCCCCAACCTGCACACAGCCCACCCCAACCAGTCATCCTCACAGGAATTCTGTGGCGTTGGCCGTAATACATGTACAGCATGCACACTGGGCATGAGGAACTACATCAGCACACAAGTGTTGCCAAGGGGTGACGGAGCACTACAGCATGTGCATGACAACTGAACAGCTTAGCAGGTGGCGTCTCAACATTACGCATGTGCAAGTGAAAAGTTAACTGTGGCAATCACACCAACATGCCATTGGAAATAGACTCACGATAGACGGAAGACCCTAATGTGTGTGGGCAACCATACATGCATTGCACTCACAAGCAACATACACTGACAGTAAGCTTACCGCCACGTTGCTGTTCATCCACACGCAACCGCTCGGACAGGTCAGGATGCGTCACAGCTATGATACGGTGCATGAGAGGGGTCATTGAGCGTCGGGCCAGACGTGCCGTCCGTGGAATCAGCCCTAGTGTCACTTCCGCTACATTCTTGCTCAGTCTGGAAATGTCGTCCCAGCGTTTGTGGCAGTGTGTATGTCGTCTATTGGACACCCCCGCTGCTCGTACTTCACGTGCAATGCTCCTCCACACGTCCTTGCGAAGGTGCAGCTTTACCTACCATGATGGGAGACAAAAGGGTGGAAGTCAGGGGACAGTTGGCCAGTCACACAGATAGGAGCAACACATTACTCTCAGCAGCCATGCACATATCGAATTTTTTTGTTGTTCACACATCACACCGCCAAGTTTCCCAGAGACCAGGTGCCATATCACACCTCATGCACCACAACTCATCCCCCACGACACTTACCGCCTGTCCGGGTGCGCCGTACAGGCGTCCGTAGTTGCGTAGCACAGCGTCCACGAGGACATCCAGCTCCGCGGCGGTGAAGGGACGAGACCGGACCTCTTTGACTCCAGACATGGCAAGGTCACGGAGTATGGCACTAGAGCGGCAGTCGGTGGTCAGCTCCGCAGCAGCAGGTGGCGGTGATGGTCACAGGCAGCAGTCGGTGCTCAGCTCCGCATCAGCAGCAGGTGGAGGTGATGGTCACAGGCAGCAGTCGGTGGTCAGCTCCGCAGCAGCAGGTGGCGGTGATGGTCACAGGCAGCAGTCGGTGCTCAGCTCCGCATCAGCAGCAGGTGGAGGTGATGGTCACAGGCAGCAGTCGGTGGTCAGCTCCGCAGCAGCAGGTGGCGGTGATGGTCACAGGCAGCAGTCGGTGCTCAGCTCCGCATCAGCAGCAGGTGGAGGTGATGGTCACAGGCAGCAGTCGGTGGTCAGCTCCGCAGCAGCAGGTGGCGGTGATGGTCACAGGCAGCAGTCGGTGCTCAGCTCCGCATCAGCAGCAGGTGGAGGTGATGGTCACAGGCAGCAGTCGGTGGTCAGCTCCGCAGCAGCAGGTGGCGGTGATGGTCACAGGCAGCAGTCGGTGCTCAGCTCTGCATCAGCAGCAGGTGGAGGTGATGGTCACAGGCAGCAGTCGGTGGTCAGCTCCGCAGCAGCAGGTGGCGGTGATGGTCACAGGCAGCAGTCGGTGCTCAGCTCCGCATCAGCAGCAGGTGGAGGTGATGGTCACAGGCAGCAGTCGGTGGTCAGCTCCGCAGCAGCAGGTGGCGGTGATGGTCACAGGCAGCAATCGGTGCTCAGCTCCGCATCAGCAGCAGGTGGAGGTGATGGTCACAGGCAGCAGTCGGTGGTCATCGTAGAAAGTTTGCTTTTGCACATCACACATATATAGGGCCCTGTGGCCATGTCAGTGGCATACGGCGCCAGCCATTGGTCCGCCGTGAGAGCGTGTTTGGAATTGGGCCAATGATTGGCTCTGGTGTTGCGGTGAACACCATACGGTACTTGCAATTGGCCAACCGTGGCCCATGTCCACACCTCCCATTGGCTGCACTTGCACAGACCGTCACGCTCACACACCGGCAACTGCACGTGCTAGAGAGCGGGACGGATGCATCATTTGCAACAAAGTTGTAACAGTGGCGCCACCATGGCGGGGCACGTATTCGGCGGGGGAGGTGGAGGCCAATACAGCCATTAGGTGATGTCCATGCACATGACAGGTCATGACCCCCTTACAGTGACATTGCATCAGCCAGCCTACACCGGCCGGCCCAGCTCTACCCACTACCGCCGTGCCAGACCTAGGCCATGACCGCCGTTGCGGCCGTGCCAACTACCGCCGCTTCAGGCCCCCTCCACTACCGCCGTGCCCTGGCGGCCCTGGCACGGCGGTCATGGCCTAGGTCTGGCACGGCGGTAGTGGAGGGGCCTGAAGCGGCGGTAGTTGGCACGGCCGCAACAACGGTCATGGCCTAGGTCTGGCACGGCGGTAGTGGAGGGGCCTGACGCGGCGGTAGTTGGCACGGCCGCAACGGCGGTCATGGCCTAGGTCTGGCACGGCGGTAGTGGAGGGGCCTGAAGCGGCGGTAGTTGGCACGGCCGCAACGGCGGTCATGGCCTAGGTCTGGCACGGCGGTAGTGGAGGGGCCTGAAGCGGCGGTAGTTGGCACGGCCGCAACGGCGGTCATGGCCTAGGTCTGGCACGGCGGTAGTGGAGGGGCCTGAAGCGGCGGTAGTTGGCACGCCCGCAACGGCGGTCATGGCCTAGGTCTGGCACGGCGGTAGTGGAGGGGCCTGAAGCGGCGGTAGTTGGCACGCCCGCAACGGCGGTCATGGCCTAGGTCTGGCACGGCGGTAGTGGGTAGAGCTGGGCCGGCCGGTGTAGGCTGGCTGATGCAATGTCACTGTAAGGGGGTCATGACCTGTCATGTGCATGGACATCAGCTTATGGCTGTATTGGCCTCCACCTCCCCCGCCGAATACGTGCCCCGCCATGGTGGCGCCACTGTTACAACTTTGTTGCAAATGAAGCATCCGTCCCGGTGTCTAGCACGTGCAGACAATTGGAATGTTGAACGCGGGCCGCGTATGGCCAGACGTCAACAGCGGAAGCAGTGCACCGCCATGGCGGCGTCAATGAGTGCATGTCAGCTGACGATGCACGATGCACTATGTTTAATTGTCTGCAGCTGCATGATGAGGGTTGTGTGCGTGATTGCGTGACTCCACACTTCAGGCTCTATCCCATGTTTTCCATGCCATGCCCATCGGTGTGCCACTAATGACCGTCACTTTTGGGTCATGTCACATGCCTTGTTGGCAGTGATGTTGAGGTGCAACAGAGTGCATTGGACATGTTGCAACACATCATGTAGCTGGTGGGTGCACATTGCTACGTCAATCCATGTTGTTGTGACAATCAGAGGTGTCACACATGAGCAAAGCGTACACTGCCTATTACATGTTGGATAGAGTGCGGTGACATGTGTGTGAGTTGCACAGACATGCGTTGTATGTGAATTGAATTCCATTCCATTTACTCCCACACAGGAGGGCTCAAAATGTCCATCGCCCATATACTGTGCTGGAGGACATGGTGGACGAGGAGGTGATCCGGAAATTCAGGCTTGATCGACGTAGATTGCTGGAGCTTGTGAACAAGTTGTCTCGTCACCTGCAGCCGCGGAGAACTTATCCAGGCTCAATTTCACCCACCCAAAAGGTGATGGCGGCACTCCATTTTTTTGCGACAGGCACATTCCAGTACACTATAGGACATGCCGGGGGAATGTCACAGGCCATGTTCAGCACGGTACTCAAGGATGTACTGACTGCCATGATGCTGTACAAGCATGAGTACATACATTTTCCACAGGCGGCAGAGTTGGCAGCGGTCAAGGCAGACTTTTATGCACTGGGTCGCATTCCACACGTTGTGGGTTCAATTGATGGCACGCATATTGCAATAATTCCGCCACGGGCACGTGAGCAGGTGTTTCGGAATCGGAAGCACTTCCACTCCCTTAACGTGCAGGTGGTGTGCCAGGCCGACAACATTATCTCACATGTGTGTGCAAGATTTCCTGGCTCTGCACATGACGCCCACATCATGCGGAGCAGCATAGTCCCACGACTGATGGCAAATCTGCGTCCGGCACAAGCCTGGCTTGTTGGTGAGTATGCTGTGGTGACTGGAGTGATATCTGGGTGGCTTGGTGTGGCCACATGTGCAGGTACTGATGTCTCTCTCTCTCTAATTCCCACATACACAGGCGACTCGTCTTACCCAAACAGGCCTTGGCTTCTGAGTCCTATTCGCAATCCCACCACAGCAGGAGAGATGCGATACAACGATGCCCATGGTAGGACACGTCGAGTGGTGGAACGAACTTTTGGCCTGCTTAAGTCTAGGTTTCGGTGCCTAGATAAGACTGGAGGGGCCCTGCCTTACGCACCTGGCAAAGTATGCATGATTGTGATGGCCTGCTGCATGCTCCACAACCTGGCTGTGCGGAATAACATAGAACTGATCTTGGACCCAGATGAACAGCAAGTTCCTCGCCCTCCCGACCCACCCATGTCGACTGATGAGGATAGTGGTGAGGAGGAAGGTGTGGACCAGAGGCGCCAGCTCATTGAACGCTACTTCCCTTGACTGTGAGTGTGCCCCTCTTGTGCTGCTTGTGTATGCCCTGTGTCGGTGTGCTGCTCTAGTGTCATTGTGTTGGGGATCATCTATGTGTTTTGTTATGTGATGTATGCATGTGTGTGTGTGTGTCTTCATTTATGACTACATGCACTCCTCCATGATGTGTGTAGTGTCAGCCATTCGTGTAGTGATGTGTGTGGTTTGTTGTAAGTTGCACTGCAGTGAGTTGGGATGAGTGTGATGCTGTTTACTAACGTCTGTTTGCGGGTTCTATGTTTCCCTAGGTCACTCCGTTGCGGCATGATACTGTACCTGTTGGATCCCTGAACCTGGTTACGTCTGTTTCTGATGCAATCATGTGAATAAACATGGAGACAACACATCATTGAGTGAGTAAGTGGTATTTATTTACAGATTGTGCATTGGGGTAGGTGCATATTTACAAAGGAGTGAAGGGGTGGGGGAGTGACAGTCCAAGGTAATGGTAGATGTAATGGACGTGCAGACACCACATAGGGTGGTGTGTGCCTACTGCAGCAGGCCTGTGGGAGGTGTGACCGGATACTTTCCAGGTTGGATCGGAGCCTCAGGTACTCCAATGAGTCACTGTCGGCTCCTCTTGGAGCGTGTGCCATGTGCTCCAACACTGCTCTCGGCCACTTCGTTCCTCGGACGGCCCCTCCGTCTTTGTGCCGGGACGGGGTCGGCTAGGGGCGCAGGCTGATCCGGTACCACATCCGCCGCCAGGGGCGCAGTCGGCGGTGGCGGTGTTGTGGCCGGTGCCGTTGTTTGAGGGGGGGGGGGGGTGGTGTTGGCGGATGCCCTGGCGCTGAAAATGTCGACCAGTTGGCCAAGCCACCTCTCGATGGCCCCCAACATGGCGGTGTTTTCCACAAAGTCCTGGTGGGCCCGGTCTGCATGTTCCTGGCTACGTGCATAGCCCGCCTCCACCCGGACTAGTGCTTCATGGCACTGTTGCACAGCATTCAGTGTTGTGTCCTCAGCCCTTCTTTCCGCCCTGCTCCTGCCTGCAGGATCTGCCCTTGCAGTGGTGGGTTGCCTGACTGTCTCCCTGCGTGGCTGGGATGGCGCAGGCCCAGCGTTGGCGGCGGGGTTGGGCAGGGTGGCAGGGGCAGAAGTGGTGGTAGTAGTGCTGGTGGTAGAGGTGGTGCCGGAGGCAGCTGTGCAGGTCCGAGTCACCGGGGTTGTTGTGATGCCAGTGCCCGTTGTGGTTGTAGTTGCAGGTGTGACCTGCGTGCCAGAGGTCCCTGGCTGGGTGCTTGGTCCGGCACCATCCTCTGCCCCGGAGGTGGCTGCACAATCGTCCCATGAGTGCTCGGAGTTTGGGGATGCTGGAGGCCTGGTGTCAATGGCGGCAGTCAGATTGGGATCTCCTGCAAAAGAAGAATGTGATGATGAGTAATGTTGCCTAGACGTGTACATGTATTAGTGGTTGACATTCAGTCGGCATTGGCACACACCCCACCCACCACCACCACCCTCTCTATGGACCTGGGGGCCTGTTGGAAGTAGTAGTTCCGACCCCTCACACACCCCACCCACCACCACCACCCTCTCTATGGACCTGGGGGCCTGTTGGAAGTCGGAGTAGTGACCCCTCACACACCACACCCACCACCACCACCCTCTCTATGGACATGGGGGCCTGTTGGAAGTCGGAGTAGTGACCCCTCACACACACCACACCCACCACCACCACCCTCTCTATGGACCTGGGGGCCTGTTGGAAGTTGTAGTTCCGACCCCTCACACACCCCACCCACCACCACCACCCTCTCTATGGACCTGGGGGCCTGTTGGAAGTCGGAGTAGTGACCCCTCACACACCACACCCACCACCACCACCCTCTCTATGGACATGGGGGCCTGTTGGAAGTTGTAGTTCCGACCCCTCACACACCACACCCACCACCACCACCCTCTCTATGGACCTGGGGGCCTGTTGGAAGTCGGAGTAGTGACCCCTCACACACCACACCCACCACCACCACCCTCTCTATGGACATGGGGGCCTGTTGGAAGTCGGAGTAGTGACCCCTCACACACCGCACCCACCACCACCACCCTCTCTATGGACCTGGGGGCCTGTTGGAAGTAGTAGTTCCGACCCCTCACACACCCCACCCACCACCACCACCCTCTCTATGGACCTGGGGGCCTGTTGGAAGTCGGAGTAGTGACCCCTCACACACCACACCCACCACCACCACCCTCTCTATGGACATGGGGGCCTGTTGGAAGTTGTAGTTCCGACCCCTCACACACCACACCCACCACCACCACCCTCTCTATGGACCTGGGGGCCTGTTGGAAGTTGTAGTTCCGACCCCTCACACACCCCACCCACCACCACCACCCTCTCTATGGACCTGGGGGCCTGTTGGAAGTCGGAGTAGTGACCCCTCACACACCCCACCCACCACCACCACCCTCTCTATGGACCTGGGGGCCTGTTGGAAGTCGGAGTAGTGACCCCTCACACACCACACCCACCACCACCACCCTCTCTATGGACATGGGGGCCTGTTGGAAGTTGTAGTTCCGACCCCTCACACACCACACCCACCACCACCACCCTCTCTATGGACATGGGGGCCTGTGGGAGTGCTTTTGAGGTTGGTGAGTATGTGGACTGCATGCAAGGCTGGGGTATGTGGGATGTGTCTTCAGAGTTGTGTGGCCCACACCGTGTTGTTGTGTTTGTGGTGGTTGGTTGGTACTTACCAGCCTCTTCTCCATCAGGAAGTCCATCGAGGGTGTCAGGGTGGAGGATGGTCAGCACCTTCTCCTCCCACTTGGTGTATGGTAGGGGCTCCGGGGGGGTTCCACCGCCGGTGTGGTTGGCCCGGAGGAAGTTCCTGGCTCGAATAGACTTGACCCGGGTCTTCAGGTCGTGCCACCGCCTCTGGATGTCAGCCTTGGTTCTCGGAACGCTCCCGGAGGCATTGACCCTGGTCACGATACGGTCCCACAGGCTGTTCTTCCGAGCTATGCTCGTCTGCTGCACGCGGGACCCGAAGATGTGGGGTTCCACACGAAGGATCTCTTCCACCATTACCTTGAGCTCGGTGTCCGAGAATTTGGGATTCTTTTTGGGAGCCATGGTGCTCGGGGGGTGTGTTTGTGTGGGGTGCGGAGGTGCTGGTGTGTGCTGTTTGGGTATGGTGTGGATGGGTGTTTGTGTGCAGGGTGTGTTTGGGTGTGGGTAATGTGTCTGAATCAAATAGTTTGCTGTTAGTCAATTCAAGTATTGTCTCCTGCTGTCAGCTATGCTGGGATGCAGAGGATTTCGGGAGTGGGTGGGAGTCAATTTATAGTCTGTGTGTTGGCCCTGTGTGAATGTTGATTGGCAGTCAGGTGATAGGTGGGTGTGTTGTCAGGTGTGGTCTATGCAGTTTTTGGGGGTGGGTAAATGTGTCTTGTGTTTGGTTTAGATGTGTCAGGTGGGTTGTCGGCCATTTTGCTGTGTTTGGTGATGGATTCTGTCGGTATGTATGCCATTGGATTGGCTGTAGGGATGTTGGACTTCCGCAGTGGTGCCCCGTTTCTCATTGCATTGCTCCCGCCGCGGACGTGGATCGCGGTGGCTACCGAGGTACTTGCGGAGTTATCCTAATTGCGGACACGGAAAGTACGCAGGTATCGCGGGGGAGGATGTTGTTCTCCTGGTCATGTGCGTACGCGGCGGTCGGTGTTTTGTGGGTTACGTCCGCATGGCGCGGAATCGGGTGTACTTCGACCGCCGCGGACGGGGATTGTTGTTCTCCGTCCGCCGCGGTCGGCGTTTCGGTCAGATTTGATCCTAATCGCTAATGCGGTTTTTCCGCGGCAAGGTCTGGAGTATCTTGCCACCTTCCGCGGCGGACGGAGCACGTTTCCGTCCGCCATCCTAATCGGCCCCCCGGGTATAGGAGTCCCCGGGCTATAATTTGCACTATGGGACAAGAATGTGTTCCATTTAGAATTTAACTTATAAGCATTAAATCTATGAAAAAAAACAACTGGGGTTGAATATATGGCAGCCAATGCTCCAACATTTAGAATTATCATTTGGATCGTAATTTTGTTTGATATTTGTCATAGTGTTATAGTATTGTTTCAAATGCTATTGAATTCATGCTTTATTTGCCTTCTTTTGTTTACTATGAAGTGAACAATAAAAAAAAAAGGCGCCAAACAGGACAGAAAATCTCAAATCACAGGATCCAAATCTACGAGTAGGCCTCTCTAAAAAAACAGGTTTTCAATTCTTTGTGAAAACGCTCCAGAGAGGGTTGTCCTACCAGTTCAGGGGAGGGGGATTCCAGAGCTTAGGTACCAAGGTGTAGAAAGCTTTACCTCCCCATCTTGCTTTTGCAAATCTAGGGACTAAGAGGAGATTTTCGGAAGATGACCGGAGGGCTCTACTGTGGGAGTAGGGATGAAGGAGGGACCTGATGCCCTCTGATCCAGAGCCATAAATAGCACCGAGGGCAAGGCAAAGAAGTTTAAAAGAGATTCTAGACTGGACGGGCAGCCAGTGAAGGTTTTTTCTGGCCAAGGATACTGAGGAAAGCCTAGGAAGATTAAGGACCATCCTGGCCGCGGCGTTCTGCACCATCTGTAGGCGATAAACAAGGCTCTTGTTCATGCCCACATACAGAACGTTGCAATAATCCAATCTCAAGGAGACGAGAGCCACTGTGGCCTGCTTCCGGCCATCAGAAGAAAGGTAAGATGCAATCTTTCTGAGGATCCTAATGATACCACAACAGTTGGACACGGTCCTGCTGACCAGATGGTCATAGGAAAGAGAGGTATCTTTCAGGACCCCCAGGTTCCTAGCAGAGTAGGAGGGAAGGGGACAATCACCAAGGGAGTCCGGCCACCAGTCTTTTGACCAAATGTCTTGACTACCCCCGAAGATCAAGACCTCCGTCTTCCCTCCGTTAAGTTTTAAAAAGTTCTGGATCATCCATTGGGAAACTGCCTCCATGCAAGTTCTAAAATTCAGGGCAGAGTCATTCACAGACTGTGTAAGGGAGACCATGATTTAAGTGTCGTCGGCATACAACAACACATCAAACCCATAAAATCTTACTACCCTGACAAGTGGGCCCACGTAGATATTAAAGAGTGCGGGACTTAAGGAGGATCCCTGGGGGACCCCACATTGCACTGGTTTGGAGGGGGACAGAAAGTTACCTAGCTTCACTCCTTGCTCCCTTTGCTGGAGAAAGGAGGCCAGGAGACTAAGGGCTGGGCCTCCAACTCCTATCTCCCTGAGCCTAGAAACCAAGACCGAAGGAGACAGGGTGTCGAAGGCTGCCGTAAGGTCGAGTAGGACCAGGAGGGTGGTATGACCCTTATCGACATTTGAGCGGATATTATTGATAACCACAGTAAGGGCAGATTCAGGACTGTGGGCTCTTCGAAAGCCATGTTGTGGGATGTCCAGCATGCTCGAGTCATCCAAGAAGGTGGAAAGATGGCAGTTAATATGAGCAAGTATTTTGGCGGGGCCCGGTAGCAAGGAGATGGGTCGATAAATTTTCAGGACCCCGGGGTCCAGAGAGGCCTTCTTCAAGAGTGGTTTGACAACCGACAGTTTCCAAGAAAGGGGAAAAATTCCCTCCATAATTGCTAGGTTCATCACCTCTAGAATGGGGGGATAACCACCTCCCTACAAGCCTTCAGGATTTTAAGCGGACAAGGGTCCAGAGGGGAGCCAGATTTGATGTTATCAAGGAGGCGGTTGATCTCATCCAGGGTGAGAGGCGGAAAAGTAAGAAAACTAGGGCCAGGTTCAGCAACCTGAGACCCTGCTGCGGAAGGGGGAGGAGGAGGAGGGGGGGTATAACTCCCGGTTGAGGAGTTCTAGAGAGTTGTAGATATCGGCAATTTTAGAATGGAAAAAAGTTGAAATTTTGTCACAGAGCTCCTGAGTTTCCACTATGGAATCCAGTCTGGGGGGCAGAGAGGGAGTCAATGATCTTAAAAAGATCTCTGGAAGATTTTAAAAGAGTCGGTCAGATTAACATAGTAGACCTTTTTTTCCTCAATAATTGCTAATTTATATTCTTTTAAGAGATATTTATGTCGTTTCTTTTCGGTAGGATCAAGATGAGGCTCCAAAGCCTCTCCTGTTTTCTACAGCCCTGCCTCAGCAGTCTGAGTCTATCAGAGAACCAGGATGCGGAAGGACTCTTTCTAGTGGAATAGTGCTGCTTGACGGGGGCTAAGATGTCTACAGCCTCAGTGATGGTATTAGAGAAATCCACTCGCTCCCACTTCTGCTATTGCCTGATTAAGCATCGCATCTGCATCGTAGCGCTAATTGTCTGATTGCATATTGATTTGAACATATTCCCATTTGCGCTACGCTACCTCTGGAATTGTTTTGTTAATCTGATTTGTGCACTGCCATTTACATCGCGTTGACGCTGATTGTGCCCCCAATCCTGTTCCGCTTTGGCTTGCAGACATTTTGTTATTGTTGTTGTTGACTCCCTGACCGGATATCCACCCAGATCCCGCCTCCCAGCTGCCCCTCCCTCCCACTGTTACTATCAGCCCCGCTCTGCCGCTTTCAGCGCTGTGACCGTCCTGTTTCCTACGGAGGTGGCTGCTCCTCACGCAGCTCCCCGCCCTACCTGCCTTGTGGTATAGTAACACTATACCGACACACTGCGATCTGCTGCCTCGCTCCCACTTCTGCTATTGCCTGATTAAGCATTGCATCTGCATCGTAGCGCTAATTGCCTGATTGCATATTGATTTGAACATATTTCCATTTGCGCTACGCTACCTCTGGAATTGTTTTGCTAATCTGATTTGTGCACTGCCATTTACATCGCGTTGACGCTGATTGTGCCCCCAATCCTGTTCCGCTTTGGCTTGCAGACATTTTGTTATTATTGTTGTTGACTCCCTGACCGGATATCCACCCAGATCCCGCCTCCCAGCTGCCCCTCCCTCGCCCCTCCCCTTCCAAAATCCACATATGACAGATGCTCTTGCGCGCTGCGTTCACGCGCAGCGGTCGCGCCCAATGCGCGCTGAAGGTGCGTGTGGAAAGGTCACGGTCCCTACCTTAGCGGGGAAGCATCCTCGCGCGGGGGCTGGCTCGTCTAACCCAGATTGCACCTTGTTCCCTTTCCCCAGGAGTTCTTCTCTCTCTCATCCCTTGCAGGTACGCCAGGATCCGAACGCGGAAGATGGGAAACCGGAAGCAGTTCTCCATGACCCCGGAAGTCCCACCCCCAGCTACGTCCCGGAAGGTACAAAAGCCGACGATCCACAAGGAAGGGAGTTCCAACCAGCGGACTCGTGGCAGGAGGCAGCAAGGAAGGAACCGGAGCTGAGAACGAGGAGTGAGGAGTCGGAGAGTCGAGTCGTAGCAGAGGAGAAGGACGCTGACGGCGACGTGTGGTCTGAGGACTGGTGGAGTCCTCAGGAGGTGGCTGGAGAGCGGCCACAACTCACCAGGGAGTTGCGGCGGGCCACGTGAGTAACCGTCATCCTTCTCCGTGTGTTCCTTGTAGATAGTTGTAAATATTGTAGAAAGCTTCACAACCCAGAGCACTGTAGCACTGTAAATCTATACATAGGTCCCTTCCACCCCTTGAGCACTCTATTCACCCCTTCTTCCCCTATTTTCGGTCTCTTCCACCTCCCCGTCCTCCCCTCCCTCACCGTCGCATCTTACGTACCCTCACATCCCGGTGTCGGTGATTGTTTACGTTACTCCACGTGAACCAAGGACTAACGGCCCTGTACTTTTCTCTCGCCCCAAACCTCCGAGGTCCACCGGTGTATGTCGCAAGACCAGACGACTCAGCAGAGAGCGAGAGAGCGTATCGCCCTGACGACCTCAGCCCAGCAGCGGGAATCAGCCCACAGTACATTCCTGTCTGACGTCCTTTTTCCCTCCGGATACCATCAAGGATTCAAGTGGCCCCATCCCAGAGAATGCATATCACCTTATATACTTGGCAACAATAAATCCAGCTAAACCATAGCGCATTATATCTGGCCTCCCCGCTTGTTATTCCGGTCCGCCGAAGCCCACAACTCACAGTGCGCCAAAGGTAAGCCCGTCCACGCCCGTCCGCGCCTGGACCGCGCCCAGTGCTAGACCCCCTGCTCCCCGCAAAACCCACCCCGCCCGCACCACATACGACGCCGCTACCCTCTCAGCCCTCAACCCCGGTCGTCTCCCAAACTGCTACCAAGCCGCCCCAGGACACACCCACGGACACTTCAGCTGCCACTCCTGCAAGTTGGACTGCATCAAGACCCACACCAAACCCAGTATCCCCAAACAATGCCCCAACAATAACCAACTGAAGTGCATCCTCCTCAACACCCGCTCGGTCCACAAACACTCAATTGAACTCTGGAATCTCCTCAACACCACATCCCCGGACGTCGCCTTCCTCACAGAAACATGGATGAACGCCTCTTCAGCACCCGACATCGCCATTGCCATCCCGGACGGCTACAAGATCATCAGGAAAGACCGCACCAACCAAACAGGAGGAGGCATCGCCATAGTCCATAAGAACACCATCCGCATCACGACCAGTTCCGACGATAATCTCGCTACCGCTGAACACCTTCACTTCCAGATCCACACCGACCCCAAGACCACACTCAGAGGCACCCTTATCTACAGACCCCCAGGACCCGCACACAATTCAGCGAAGACATCACTGACTTCATCAGCCCACATGCCCTCCCCTCCGAAAACTACATCCTACTGGGAGACCTGAACTTCCACCTTGAAAAAAAGAACGACTGCAATACCATCAACCTTCTAGACAACATGGCCAATCTCGGACTCAAACAACTTGTTAACACCCCCACCCACCTTGCCGGACACACGCTCGACCCAATCTTCACCTCCAGCAAGCACATCTCCTTCGATCACACTACTACTCTCCTTTGGACGGACTACAACTGCGTTCACTTCACCTACAAAAAGACCTCGACCCACAATACCCCACAACCAATTCCCCGAAGAAACTGGAAGAAAATCACTACCAACCAGCTCCTCACATCGCTCCACCAAAACCCTCCCGACAAATCATCAGACCCAAACCAAGCAGCCACCAACCTCACTCAATGGATCACCCACAGCATTGAAGAACTAGCACCCCTGAAAAACCATCAAATCAAGCAAGGCAACAGAAAGGCCCCTGGTTCAACGACTACCTTAAGATTTCCAAAAAGCTCTGTCGTACCCTCGAGAAAACCTGGAGAAAAAACCCAACCACCGACAACCTAGCCTCCTTTAAGAACGCCACCCGCAAACACCACCAACTCATCCATTCCACCAAGAAATCAGCATTCAAGGATCGACTTGACAACAACGCCCAAAACAGCAAGGAACTATTCAACATTGTCAAAGAATTCACCAACCCCAACGCTGGCTCCAACGACATCACCCCCTCCCAAGACCTCTGCGACTCTCTATCCTCATTCTTCTACAACAAAATCGTAGACATACATAACAGCTTCTTAAACCAATCCGAAGACCAGCCCACTTCACCCACCCCCGAACAAAAACAGCACTCCAACAACCACATTTTCAACAAAGCAGACTCTATCATCGCACCCCACCTCCGCAATCTCATAAACTGCTCCTTCAATTCTGCTACCTTCCTGGAAAACTGGAAACCTGCCGAACTCAGCGCCCTTCTAAAGAAACCCACAGCAGACCCCACTGAACTCAAGAACTACTGCCCCATCTCGCTCCTCCCATTCCCCGCCAAAGTCATTGAGAAAGCCGTCAACAGTCAGCTCGCCGCCTTCCTTGAATACAACAAATCTCTTGACCCATCACAATCCGGTTTCCGAGCCAAACACAGCACCGAGACCGCCCTCATCACAGCTACAGACGACATCCGATCGCTTCTGGACAACGGAGAAACAGCTGCCCTCATCCTACTTGACCTCTCCGCAGCATTTGACACAGTCTGTCATAACACCCTCATTCAACGCCTCAGCAACGCCGGAATACAAGGAAAAGCACTGGAATGGATCATCTCGTTCCTCGCCGGAAGAACCCAGAGAGTCCGCCTCCCCCCTTTCAGATCAGAGGCCACCGAAGTCATCTGCAGCGTACCACAAGGATCATCACTCAGCCCCACCCTCTTCAACTTATACATGAGCCCTCTTGCTTCCATCGCACGTCATCACAACCTCAACATCATCTCCTACGCAGACGATACCCAGCTGATCCTCTCTCTCACCAAAGACCCAAACACCGCCAAAACCAACCTACACGAAGGAATGAAAGATGTAGCCTCATGGATGAAGAACAGCTGTTTAAAACTGAACTCAGACAAAACGGAAGTCCTCATCTTAGGTTCATCCCCATCTGCCTGGGACAACTCTTGATGGCCACCGGCCCTGGGATCCGCACCCACTCCTACGGATCACGCATGCAACCTAGGCTTCATCCTAGACTCCTCTCTCTCTATGTCCAGACAAGTCAACGCCGTCTCATCATCCTGCTTCAACATCCTCCGCATGCTCAAAAAAGTCTTCCGTTGGATCCCCACCGACACAAGAAAGACGGTCACCCACGCCCTGGTCACCAGCCGTCTTGACTACGGAAACACCCTTTACGCCGGAACCACAGCCAAACTGCAGAAAAAACTCCAACGCATCCAAAATGCCTCAACTAGACTCATACTGGACATTCCTCGTCAAGCTCACATTTCCGGTCACCTGAAAGAGCTACACTGAATCCCCGTCAACAAGAGAATAACGTTTCGTCTCCTCACCCACGCACACAAAGCCCCCTACGACCTCGGACCAGAATGCCTCAACACACGACTAACCTTCTACACCCCTACCCGCCAACTACGTTCAAGCCCTCACCGCTATCCCTCGCATCCGTAAATCCACTATGGGGGGCAGATCCTTCTCCTACCTAGCGGCCAAGACTTGGAATTCTCTCCCCACCCACCTCCGCCTTACAGAGAACCACCTCCACTTCAGACAACTCAAAACTTGGATATTCGATAAGTAAATGAACCCCCCACCCCCCCCCAAGCGCCTTGAGACCCTCTGGGTGAGTAGCGCGCTATATAAATTTACGAACTTGAACTTGAACACTGCCGCGGAATTGGTGTCCTTATTTAAGAGGGGGCTAAGTCTATTCATGAATGGGACAAGAGTTTCATTATTAATCTCCCTGAAGTTTCTTCTAAGTTCCCATTTCTTGAGATCCGAGTGGGAAAGGACAGTGTGATGAATTTTAAGCTCAATGGGCACCGTCAAATGATCTGACCAGGCAAAAGGGATAGGGATGCCTGTCTTCAATCTAAGGTCATTGGAGAAAACACCTTCAAGCGTATGTCCCGCTAGATGAGTGGGACTATCCACAAGTTGGGTCAGGCCACATGCGCTCAGGGTTTCTACCAGGGACAAAGTTTCTCTGGAACTCAAATTCTCTAAATGGAAATTGAAATCACCTAAAAGAGTAAGGTTAGGTCTGTCAATAAAAGGTTCTAATAGCTTCATCAGGTCTTGACTAAAGGAGGTTCTAGGACCTGGAGGCCTGTAGATACCCGAAAATGAGACTGTAGTGGTGGAATTAATAGAAAAATACATCGCCTCAAAAGAATCTGAGGGGGTGGAGAAGTGCTCAGTTCGGCATATGGAGGAGCCTTTATGCAGTATTCCCAGCCCACCTCCTCTTCGCCCAATTCTGTCCATCCTGGTCAGGGCGTAGCCCAAGGGAATTGCATCTACAAGGTCAGGGCCAGAGGATTCAGAGACCCAAGTTTCGGTGATAAATACCCAGGATGTTTTCCTCAGTGAGACAAAATCCTTGCAAAGCGATGTTGTTTTTGATCAGGGATCTCGCATTAATAAGAAAACCTACTTCGTTCGCCAGGGGGGTAGACTTAAATACCCCAGTGTCCGATGGCACCTTCCTGATATTCGATTTTCTAGGGTGACAGGGGTTACGTCTAGAGCAATGTGAATGAAGAATGGCATCAGGGGAGAAATTGTGATGGCAGGGTTTCCTAGGAGGTTTAAAAGTCAATAAAGTATGGGTGGGATAAAGAAAGCTTACTTGTGGTAGGGTAAAACGGGGACCAGCCCGTCTGGCCCCTGGCGCGAACTCAGCGTGGACGGGCGCAGACGGGCTTGACATAGGCGCGACATAGGCACGGGTTCCGCTGCGCGTGTCCGCTAAGCGCGAAGGAAGCCATAGAGCCTAAATAAGGTTGGGCCTGAGTGTCGAGCCCCACGTGACCCTCTATAGCCAATGAGGGCAGGGACAGCAAATGTTTGCCGGCGCCCTCCACAGCAAACGGGAAGACCCGTGGTGGACCGGGGCGCTGGCAGGGATAGCGTGAGGCAGGTAAGAGATGCGAGGAAATGTGCAAAAGAGCAAAGTTACACACAGTTTTTAAAGTACACAGCGAAAGCAAAGCGACATAGTAATCATGAAGCAGAATGAATTTTAAAAACGGCAACAATG